>NC_132908.1:4057500-4250000 GCF_047675955.1 Chlorocebus sabaeus | reverse complement strand
TCGCAGGGCAGCTTCCCGCCGCACGTGGGTTTCCTCTGCAAACTTTCCCATCCAACGCCCCTCCCCCCTGCCGTAAACCGAAAGCGTCGGGTCCCCCGGCCGGGTGGGTGGCCCGAGATCCGCAGGCCTCCCCAGAAGCCACTCTGCAAGCTTTGGTCCTAGGTTGCTCGAAACCCAAAGGGTGATGGATTCAAGGACCACACACAGCTAAGCCACTCCGCACACTTCTTAAAATGCACATGCCTGGAACTCTGATCGCTGGCGCCCGGACATCTGCATTTTGAACGACCCCCCGGGCGGGGTATGGGGGAGGTGGGCGTTCTACGGAGTGCGCAAGTTTGGGACCTGCGGCCCCTTTCCTGCCGCGCTGCTCCAGGAGCGAAATGGCTCCCCAGGGCTGGAGCCACGTGCTCTGCCGCCCGAGGCAGTCTGGGCGGGGATTGAGGGAGGAGGAGCCCGCCGGTGTGGCACAGGCTGGTGGACACTAGCGCCTCGGAATCCGGCCTGGAGGGAAGGTTGCTGCACACGTGTAGACACTCCTGCCCAACCCGCTGCCCCAGGGGTCCCCACCTTAAGGCTACTCTGAAGTTCCCAGTCAATACCTAGACTTGGGCCAGATGATGGGTTTGGCAGCTGGCAAGGATGCCCGGCTGGCCCTTGCACGAGGCCCACCTGGAGGACCCAGTAATAATAAGTAAAAAAAAAATTCTTGAGCTGTTTTTAGGTTCTGGGGGCTCACTTTGCTAGAATTTTCTCATTGAATTGTCATAATCTTTCTATGAGTCAGAAGTGTCTTTTGATTCTGTGTAAAGAGGACACAGAGACTGGAGAAGGGACCACTACATCAAGTGGTAGAGCTGGAACTTGAACCCTTGTCCTGGGGTTGCAGGCTGCTGCAGAGCTGGGCTGGGCAGCCTGTAGTGGTGCAGTTGAGCTGCTGTGCCTGCTGGAGAGGACATTCTGGGCCTGATCCTGGGCAGGGTTGGGGGGCCCTCTGGCTGCCATGCCTGGGCATTGGGTGAGTCCTCTCAGGGCCCCCTAAGATTCTGGCTTCAATTTATCCCTGCCCCAAGCTTCCCTTTGGAGGATACCAGCAGTCCTCCAGAGTAGCTGGATCTTGGTAGGCCAAGGGCTTGAAGGTGTAGAGCCTTCGCCCAGGGTTGGGCACAGCAATGTCCATTGCAAGACAGTTGTCAGCTGTGCATTAGGCGTGGAGTTGGGGGTCCTGGATTTGTTTATCTTCAGTAGGGGTTGCAGGGTGAGGTGGGAAGCCCGTCCGGGATCAAACGTGTGCTTTAGGCAGGACCTTCTGGCCAGGTGCATTTGCTTTTCTGGCTCATCTCAGGCTGGTGGGCTTTGCTCCATCCCTCAGTGACCAGCAGGGATTTCCCTTTCTGTCTCCCAGGCCTGCCAGAGGGGAGTGTAGGGCACAGTGCTGCGCACACAAGCTGCAGGTTTTGGACCTGTCGCCTAATGGTTCTGTCTCTGGAAAACAGTGCACCTGTGAGAAAATTAGCTATGAGTATGGAAAGTGCCTGGTAGCTGTTAAAATGACATTCAGTCTTTTTTTTTTTTGAGACAGAGTCTCACTCTGTCACCCAGAATGGAGTGCAGTGCTGCAATCTTGGCTCTCTGCAACCTCCGCCTCCCAGGTTCAAGCGATTTTCCTGCCTCAGCCTCCCAAGTAGCTGGGATTGCAGGCATGTGTCACCATGCCTGGCTAATTTTTGTATTTTTAGTAGAGATGGGGTTTCACCATGGTGGTTGGCCAGGCTGGTCTCGAACCCCTGACCTCAGGTGATCTGCCCACCTTGGCCTCCCAAAGTACTAGGATTACAGGCATGAGCGACTGCGCCCAGCCACTGACATTCAGAGTCTTTTTTTTTTTTTTTTTTTTTTTTTTGAGATGGAGTCTCGCTCTGTCGCCCAGGCTGGAGTGCAGTGGTCCGATCTCGGCTCACTGCAAGCTCCGCCTCCCGGGCTCACGCCATTCTCCTGCCTCAGCCTCCTGAGTAGCTGGGACTACAGGCGTCCGCCACCTCGCCCGGCTAGTTTTTTTTTTTTTTTCGTATTTTTTAGTAGAGATGGGGTTTCACTGTGTTAGCCAGGATGGTCTCGATCTCCTGACTTCGTGATCCGCTCGTCTCAGCCTCCCAAAGTGCTGGGATTACAGGCTTGAGCCACCGCGCCCGGCAACATTCAGAGTCTTAAAGGCATGTATATGGGCGGGTATATGGTAGTCTCTATCCGTATCTTGTGTTTTTTTGTTTGTTTGTTTTGAGATGGACTCTCACTCTGTCGCACAGGCTGGAGTGCAGTGGCACAATCTCAGCTCACTGCAATTTCCGCCACCGGGGTTCAAGCGATTCTCCTGTCTCAGCCTCCTAAGTAGCTGGGACTACAGGCCCGCTCCACCATGCCTGGCTAATTTTTGTATTTTTAGTACAGACGGGGTTTCACCATGTTGGCCAGGATGGTCTCTATCTCCTGATCTTGTGATCTGCCCGCCTCATTCTCCCAAAGTGCTGGGATTACAGACATGAGCCACCGCGCCCGGCTCCATCTGTATCTTAAAGCTCCTGGACCCTGCTCATTGGCTCAAGCCTGTAATCCCAGTAATTTGGAAGGCCGAGGCGAAAGAATCATTTGAGCCCAGAAGTTCGAGACCAGCCTGGGCAACATAGCAAGACCCCACCTCTACAAAAAATTAAAAAATTAGCCCGGCATGGTGGCATGTGCCTGTAGTCTCAGGGAGAGGCTCATGGGAGGCTGAGGCAGGAGGATTGCTTGAGCCCGGGAATTGGAGATTGCAGTGAGCTATGATCATACCACTGCACTCTAGCCTGGGTAACAGAGACCCTGCCTCTTAAAAAAAAAAAAAAAAACAGTAAGACTGGGCACAGTGGCTCACTCTTGTAACCCTAGCACTTTGGGAGGCCAAGGCGGGAGGATCACTTGAGCCCAGGAGTTTGAGACCAGCCTCAGCAACGTGACGAAACCCTGTTTCTACTAAAAATACAAAAAACTAGCCGGGTGTGGTGGTGTGTACTTATACTTCCAGTTGCTTGGGAGGCTGAGGAAGGAGGATGACCTGGGTCCAAGAAGTTGACGCTACAGTGAGCCAAGATCATGTCATTGCACTCCAGCTTGGGTGATGGGAGTGAGACCCTGCTTCTAAATAAATAAATAAGTAAAAATTTAAAAAATAAAATAAAATTTAAAAAGCTCCCATAAGAAGGAGTTCGAGAAAATTGAAGGCTTTGGAGTGTTCGTTGGGTCCCTGATTTATTTATGAAGCAACAACATTCTGCTGGGACTGAGGATACAGCCACGAACAGGATGTGACTCCTGTCTTCAGCAGCTCACAGCCTCGTGGTCCTAAAAGGTCTTGTAGATCCCCTAAGAGTTTCATGGGTTGTCTTGGACATCTGGGTGCAAACTAACTCTTGGGCCTCGGCCTCCCGAATACTGGGACTACAGGCACGTGCCATGACACCTGGCTAATTTTTGTGTTTTTAATAGAGAGGGGGTTTCACCATGTTGGCCAGGCTGGTCTTGAACTTCTGACCTCAGGTGATCTGCCCACCTCAGCCTCCCGAAGTGTTGGGATTACAGGCGTGAGCCACCGTGCCCGGCCTTTCTTGATCTCTTTTAAACTTCACCATGACCCTGGGAAGTGAAGCAATGTTTCCATATTGTACAGATGGGGGAAACTGAGGCTTGGTGTTCCACAGCTAGTAAGTGGCAAGGCTAGACTTTTTGCACTTGAGCCCAGTGCAGGATTCCCACTGATGGGCTGGGGGAGCTTTGGGGAAGGGAGGGAGGCAGGGATGTTTCTGATGGGAACAGCCTGGGCATGGTGTGTTCTGGGCCCGCGGGGAAGGGCACAGACTGGCCTGGACAGAGCGCAGAGTGTGGGTGAGTGGTGTAGCAGTAGTGGGGATGGAGCATGGACGAGAACCTTGGGCTGATTAGGTGAGAGAAGGATGAGTGAGTGCCTTAGTGCTTTTTTGGGTTTGGGAGAATCCCGTGTGGACTTTCCCATGTTGACTGTGTAGATGTTAAGTGACCCTGAGGTGTGTGAGTGACTTCAGGGCAGTGGGAAAGTTCTCAGTGGCCGGTTTGAGGCTGGACCTCGGCAGGCAGGTGTAGAGGGATTGGGGGTACTTAGCTTTGGGCTGGGCAGGGATAGGTACCTGGCAGGGTTCTAGACTTGAAGGGTGTGCCCCATCCCCCTAAGTGTCTGGTCGAGACACCAGTGTCAGTCTCAGCAGATTTTGTGAGTGCTGTGGTGGTAGGTGTGGCGGCTCTGGTCTTAGCATCCAAGGCTGGTGCCCAAATTTTGTTCCTTGGCCATTGCCTGCTCAGTGACCTGTCTTATTCCTAAATCTAGGGCAGCCCCTGGTTGGCCCCAGGAGGCTGGCTTGTGAGAAGCAAGAGAGCCTCAGTGTGGCTGGGCATGGTGGCTCAAGCCTATAATTCCAGCACTTTGGGAGGCCGAGGCGGATGGATCATTTAAGGTCAAGAGTTTGAGACCATTCTGGCCAACATGGTGAAATCCTGTCTCTACTAAAAACACAAAAATTAGCCGGGCATGGTGGTGGGCGCCTGTAATCCTAGCTACTCTGAAGGCTGAGGCATGAGAATTGCTTGAACTCGGGAGGTAGAAATTGCAGTGAGCTGAGATTGCGCCACTGCACTCCAGCCTGGGCAACAGAGCAAGGCTACGTCTCAAAAAACAAACAAACAAACAAAAAAACCCACCCCCCTCCCATAATTAGCCAGGCATGGTGGCTCACGCCTGTAATCCCAGCTACTTGGGAAGCTGAGGCATGAGAATCGCTTGAACTCAGGAGGCAGAGATTGCGATGAGCCAAGATTGTGCCACTGACCTGCAGTCTGGGCAACGGAACGAGGCTCAAGTCAAAAAAAGAGAACCTCGGTGTCAGTGGACTTGGGCCACCTTTGATTCTCACCTGGAGGAGTCTGAAGTGGCTAGGGAGAGGATAGTGGACCTTTAGTGTGTGTGTAGGACCTTTACAGACCTTAACTGTAAATGCAAAACCCCAGAAAGAGCTATCAGAAACTTTCAGGCATTTGCAGAAAAATCCACTTTATCCAGTGCAGTATCACCTGGAAAGTTCAATCAACCATCCTTCATCAACAGGAACCCCTGGTTGGTCAGCCATCAGAAGCCCTGGTTGGTCAGCATTCCACCAATAAGAATTCCTGGTTAGCCGGCACTTCGCCAATCACAACCCCTGATTAGCTCCTATTCCACCAATCAGAAGCCTTGGTTAGAATGCATTCTATTAAAGGACTCTGTCGGCTGGTACTTCCAGGGCAATTTAGGTGAGTTATAATTGAGGATCTTGGTGGCAGATTCAGGTCCCCACGGGGAACTGTACCTTTGAGGGGGAAATTTGCTTTCTTGGATTTAAGAAAGTGCTTAACCTAAGTTAAGTACTAGGTTACCAGCAACTGGTTTCTGAGCCAGGAGACTGGGCTGATGGCTTTGGAGAGGTAGGAGGCAGGATGGAGCATTGGAGAAGCTGGGCCGGTAGATTCTAGTGCAGAGGAGGAGGCGACACAGGCCCCTGACCCCAGCCCCAGCTCCTCTTCCTTGTGAGAACTTCCGGCTGGGGTTTTCGGGACTCGGGTCTGGTGGTCTCCTTTGGTCTTCCAGTTAGTGGGCTGCCTTGTGGGGAAGGGAAAGAAGAGGCTGAGGGTCAGCTCCCAACAGCAGAGGAATTGGTGGGACTTGGGCCGGGAGGTGCAGGAGGGTGCATTTAGCTGCACCGTGCCCTGCCCGGCTGCTGGGTGTGACCTTGGGCAAGTCACCTCACTTGTGGGCTTGTGTTCAGAGGGTCAGGGGTGGTGGCTGAGCTTGCAGTCACACCCTCCCTTCTGGTAAGTGGTGGGCTGTGTGAACCAGCGGTCAGTAGAGGCGCTTCAGTGGGTTGGCGTCTGCAGGTTGCTCTTGTGCCCCGTCTGGCTGCTTGACCTTGGGATCATCACCTCCCTTCCCAGGACCCTGCATTGCTTGCTCGCTGTAATCTCGGTCACCCTACTGGGTTTCTGTGAGAATCAGGCAAGGAAAAATGTAAATGAGGTCTGTGAATAATAAAAAGAATTACACGATTACAGCGATTTCCAAATGCCTGGTCTTTTTTTTTTTTTTTTTTTTTTTTTTTTTTTTTTTGAGACAGTGTCTTACTCTGTTGCCCAGGCTGGAGTATAGTGACACGATCACAGCTTACTGCAGCCTCCACCTCCTGGGCTTATTCCATCCTCCCACCTTAGCCTCCTGAGTTGCTGGAACAATAGACACACTCCACCATGCCTGGCTGATTTCTTTAATTTTTTGTAGTGATGGGGTCTCACTCTGTTGCCCAGGTTGGTCTTGAACTCTGGGGTTCAAGCGATCCTCCTGCTTTGGCCTCCCAAAGTGCTAGGATTATAGGTGTGAGCCACTGTGCCTGCGCTCGTCTTCTCTTTTATGGGGATAACTGTCACCTGCCGGTTGGGGCATCTGGGTCTGTGGGACGGTCAGAGCTCATTCTGGCCTATGGCCTGACACCTGTTCTGGGGTCAGGGTTCAAGTCCCAGTACTTGCTGCAGGTGGTCCCTACCCAAACTTCTATGTCCCCCTCTTTACATGGGAGTCTTCAGGCCACCTGACTCAGGAAGATTGTGACAATTCAGTGAGAAAATTCTAGCCAAAAACTTAAAAAAAGCAATGTACCCATCTGTTGTGGACCCTCCAGGAGGGCCAGCTCTCAGGTGGCCCAAGGCTGAACTTGGTGCTCCCTTTTCACCCCCAGGCCCTAGTCAGCTCTGGCCTTTGGGCATCGCCAGGAGGGGCCCAGGGGCTGGGTGGGCAGGGGTCTCTCCCCACATCTCTCCTGAGGGGGATGGCTTTGCCTCCAGATTGCATTTACCTTGTGTTGTGGCTTGCTATGGACATCTCTTCCCACCTCTTACTTCCAAAGAGCCCCACGTTTAAGCCACCCACTGCAGAGCAGTCCTGGTCCCCTTGGCCTGCTGGCCTCTCCGAGATGGTATGGTCTGAGGCCATGCCAGGCCTGGGGGCCTGGACTCTGCCCCAAGGCCGGGCCACACACAGCTGTGCAGCAGGCCTGCTCCAGTCCCCCTGTTACCGCCACGTCAGGGCAGGGGAACTGGGAGAAGTGAGGGCACTGATATCCAACTAACTGACCCTAAAACCATCCCCTCTCTGCCCTGAACACTAAAGTCTCTCATGGAACGAGGGGGGCATGGGCCCCTTTTGCAGTGCTGACATTTCAAGACCCTGTAAGCGACTTGTACCCTGGGTACAGGCCCTGGGCCTTTGGTTCCTGATGGAGGAGGGGGCTTGGCTTGATGAGGACGGAAGGAGGTTGATTTGCATCCAGACTCCCGGCGTCAGACACCTCTCTATTGGCAGAGGAAGCTGAGGCCGGGGAAGGGGCAGGGATGCGTCCAGGGTCCCACAAGGAGCCAAGGCTGGACAGATGGGGCAGGCTGGGTGGGGCCAGGAAGGCCACGGCTGTTTCCAGCTGTTGCAGATGTGCTCCCTCCTGGGTCCATGCAAACTCCTTTCCGCCTGCGGATTGGCGAAGGGGACAGGGCACACAGCAGGGGAGTTAGACTTGGCAGCCCCTTGACCCCAGACTGCCCCCGTCAATGGAGCAGGAGCTGCCCAGAACCCTTTTCCTGTTCTCCCAGATTCAGGGGCGTGAGCCCCCTTGGACCAGTCCTGGAACAGGGCACCCCGGGAGGGCCCCTCAGGAAGAGGCCCGGGCTGCGGCTTCGGGTGGGGCCGGCAGACTTTGCTGGGAGCCCAGCATCTGGAAGCCATCAGGCCAGGGGCGGGGGGAGTTGCAGGGGAGGTCCAGGGAGGGGGACATGCCTCCTCCAGGCCACACACAGGCCCAACCCTCGGGAGCGTGGCCTTGGGCCCACAACTGCTGCCTCTGCTCCCTGGCCCGCAGCCCCGCCCCCTGGCGCACACGCCCCGCCCTCATCCGAAGCCACGCCCCAGCCAGCAGCCACGCCCTCTTTCCCCTGGCTGCCTTCTTACCGCACTGGTCGCTGCTCCTGCAAGGGTCAGTAGCGCTCCCCACAGCATGGTGGGAGCCTCGCTTCTCCAGCACGGGGTGGATCTGTCTCTTGGAGTGGGTGGGCTGTGGGGAACAGTGTCCCCAGGGGTTGTTGGCTTGGTGTCTTTTTGGAGAGTGAGTGGTATTTGTCTTCTGTGAAGTCTTAGCCTAGTGGGGCTGGGACTTGTAGTGCGAGGCGTGGCCGTGAGGGTAGGAAGGGAGTGGGGATGTCTTCCTCAGTCCTGGGGTGGCAAAGCCTGAGACGCTGAAGAGGTGCCCCAGGTGCCCAGCAAGTCACTCAGAAGTGCTCCAGGAGCAGGGACAGCGTCCCTGAATATCGTCTGCATCCCACGTGCATCAGAATCACACCACCCACGTTTCTGGGCCCCACAGGGCCTGCTAGTCAGACGCTGGGGCCAGCACCCATCGTCTGCACAGTTTCTAAGCTCCTGGATGTTTCGATGTTCAGACACACTGGGAATTCTGTTCCGGAGGAGAGACTGCTCCCCATGAGGAAAGCCAGGGAGGGGATGGGTTTTGTTGTTGCTTTTGAGACAAGGTCTTGCTCTGTTGCCCAGACTGAAGCACAGTGGCGTGATCATAGTTTACTGCAGCCTCCAACTCCTGGGCTCAAGCAATCCTCCTCTTCAGCCTCCTGAGTAGCTGGGACTACAGGCGTGCACCACCACACTTTGCTAATTTTATTTTTTTGTAGAGACAGGGTCTCATTACATTGCCTAGGCTGATCTCAAACTCTTGGGCTCAATTATCCTTGGCCTTGACCTCCCAAAGAACTGGGATTACTGTGCCTGGCCCAGGGTGGGTTCTGAGCGGACTATCTTACCCTCAGTCAGCTGATTCAGTCCGCCCTGGTGTCCCAAAGAGCACCCCTCCATCACCCCGTGGGGGTGGCCTCGCATCTTTTGCAGGAGGGGAGGGATACAGGTTCCACTGGGGCCCTCTGGAGATGAATGATAAAGAGGGCGTCTTGGCCGAGCTTATCCCTGTCCTCTCTGGCAGCCTTGCCAACATTCCACTAACTCCCGAGACTCAGCGGGACCAGGAGCGGCGGATTCGAAGGGAGATCGCCAACAGCAACGAGCGGAGGCGCATGCAGAGCATCAACGCGGGATTCCAGTCCCTCAAGACCCTCATCCCCCACACAGATGGAGAGAAGCTCAGCAAGGTGGGTGAGAGCAGGGAGGGCTTCCTGGAGGAGGTGGCAGGCTCCCGCCGGGAGAGGAAAGTGAGCTCTGGTAAACACTGCCAGCCTGACTCTCGGCTTTTCCACGCCCTCAGGCAGCCATTCTCCAGCAGACAGCCGAGTACATCTTCTCCTTGGAGCAGGAGAAGACCAGGCTCCTGCAGCAGAACACACAGCTCAAGCGCTTCATCCAGGTGCGCCCTGTCCTCCTTCCTGACTCCCTCTCCCTGGCATGGGCATGCCTAGTACCCAGCCATGGGCCTGGGACTCAGGTGTGGCTGCAGGCCCCTTCTTGCCCACTGACAAGTACTTCCAGGCACTTGTTTTCCTGCCCTGGCCTCAGTTTCCCCATCGGTCAAGTGCAGTGGAGTGGGCTCTGGAGGGAGCCAGGTGACTGTTCTGGAAAGCAGCCATTCTTCTGGCATTTGGCTGGTTTGTTGGACTTGCAGAAGGGGCTCCCTAATGAAGATTCACCTGTGTTGGGCAGCTTTGGGGGGCTGCGATGGAGCCCCAATCTCCGTGGTGGTACCGAGGTGTCAGGCACACTGACCGACTCCTTGGGGTCCCCAGGAGCTGAGCGGCTCGTCCCCCAAGCGACGGCGGGCAGAAGACAAGGACGAAGGCATCGGCTCTCCGGACATCTGGGAGGACGAGAAGGCGGAGGACCTGCGGCGGGAGATGATTGAGCTGCGGCAGCAGCTGGACAAGGAGCGCTCGGTGCGCATGATGCTGGAGGAGCAGGTGAGGCAGCGCCCTCTGCTGGGCGCGGCGCGCGGTGCAGCGGGCGTGGAGCCTGGGGTCGCCCCTCATGTTCTGTGGCCCTGGGTTGAGCCCTATTTGCAGGAGCATCTGCTGCGGTGCCAGGCCTAGGAGTGGGGAGCAAGCCAGACACGTCCCTGCCCTCGGGGGCCACCGTCTGCGTCGGGGTGGGGGAGATTAGTCAAAAGATCTCAAAAATGTAACCATGCTTTGGGAGGCCGAGGCGGGTGGATCACCTGAGGTCAGATCAAGACCATCTTGGCTAACACGGCGAAACCCCGTCTCTACTAGAAATACCAAAAAAAAAAAAAAAAAATTAGTTGGGCGTGGGGTTGGCGCGTGTAGTCCCAGCTGCTTGGGAGGCTACAGCAGGAGAATGGCGTGAACCCAGGAGGCAGAGCTTGCAGTGAGCCGAGATCTTGCCACTGCACTCCAGCCTGGGCGACAGAGTGAGACTCCGTCTCAAAAAAAAAAAAAAAAGTAACCACGATGGGCTGGGTATGGTGACTCACACCTGTAATCCCAGCACTTTGGAGGGCTGAGGTGGGAGGATCGCTTGAGCCCAGGAGTTTGAGATCAGCCTGGGAAGCATAGTGAGACCCTGTCTCTACCAAAAAAGATACGAAAATTACCCAGGTGTGGTGGGGTGTGCCTGTAGTCCCAGCTGCTCAGGAGGCTGAGCTGGGAGGATTGCTTGAACCCAGAAGGTGGAGGCTGCAGTGAGCCGTGATTGCACCATGGCACTCCAGCCTGGACGACAGAGTGAGACCCTGTCTCAAAAAAAAAAAAAAAAGGCTAAGTGTGGTGGTGCACATCTGTGGTCCCAGCTACTTGGGAGGCTGAACTGGGAGGATCACTTGAGCCCAGGAGGTGGAGGCTGCAGTGAGCTGTGATTGTGCCACTACACTGCAGCCTGAGTGACAGAGGGAGACCATGTCTCAAAGAAACCAAAAAATAAAAACAAAAAACTTAACCATAATGTAGGCCAGGGTGGAGCTGTGGCATCAGGAGGGGTTTTTCAAGGGACACCCCACGGCTTTTCCCTGGAAGTGGGAAGTTGAGTCTCATAGTTAACCAAAGGACAGAGAAGGGTGTTCCTGGCAGAGGGAACAGCCATAAGCAAAGGCTCGGGCAGGAGGGAGCATGGTCCCGGTCCAGTGGGGGCCGAGGTGGGAGGCGAGAGGAGCCAGGGACTGAAGGGCGCTGGAAAGGCTTCTGGCCTCTGCTGAGGGGGTCCCACCCCGTGGTAGGGTTTTCAGCAGGAGTGAATGAGCTGCTGTAGGACTGATAGGGCAGGGTGTGCTCCCGGTCCTGGCCCTGAGCCCAGGCTGTCCTGCCTCCAGGTGCGCTCGCTGGAGGCCCACATGTACCCGGAAAAGCTCAAGGTGATTGCGCAGCAGGTGCAGCTGCAGCAGCAGCAGGAACAGGTGAGGCTGCTGCACCAGGAGAAGCTGGAGCGGGAACAGCAGCACCTGCGGACCCAGGTGAGCAGGAGGCGCCTGGGAGTGGGCTCTGGGGATCGGGAAGGGGACAGGGGATCTTGAATGGCAGAAGCCTCTCCCTAGGCCACCTCCTCTCTGTTTCTTAATATAAAGGGGGTGAGGCAGTTATATATACACGGGCCGGCTCTGCATGAAACGGGGGTGGATGGGCCGAGAGAAGCCTTGAGAGAAAGGCTGAGGGCTTCTGTCTTACAGCTTCTGCCCCCTCCGGCCCCCACCCACCACCCCACGGTGATCGTGCCGGCACCACCTCCCCCTCCCTCCCACCACATCAACGTCGTCACCATGGGCCCCTCCTCGGTCATCAACTCTGTTTCTACATCCCGGCAAAATCTGGACACCATCGTGCAGGTACCTGAGCTTGGGAAAGGGGCAGCTTGTGGGCGTCATACTCCAGCAACAGGCTCTTTAGGGGAGACTAGAAAATAAGGGGCGGAAGAGGAGGAAGATGGTGCTTGTGTGGGAGGGGGTGGAGGGCTGGAAACCTTGGGGTGCCCCCTCCTCAGATCTGCAAGTGGAGAATGTGAGGGCCAGAGACCTGGGCAGGGCCTACCATGCCAGTAGGAGGAGTTGGCCAGGAAGACTGTCCCTTCCCTCAATATGGGGTTTCCGGAGAGCGTCCTTTGCTCCCAGAACCCCCTGGTTAAAGAGTTCCTGCATTCAGCTTTTGGGTTGGTCCGGAACATGGTCTCACCTCCATCTCCTAGGACCTGGATGGAGATGCAGGTGGCAGGGTTGGTGACAGTTGGGCCTCCTAGAGAGGAAGAAGCTCTGTGGGTCAAGCTTGAAGTTATAGTTGCATTCAGCCTTCAATAGGGCCCCTTGAGGGACCCAACGTCAGAAATCAGTAAATAAGTAAATAAATAAATAAATAACTCAACCAAAAAAGCCAAAACAGGAAAAAAAAAATCCATCAATCTCCTGGAATTTTAATTGCTCATAAACCTTCCTAATTGTGTAATACAGTTAATAACAAAGGCCTTTAATAAGTTAATAGGCAAGCTTTAAAATACATAAACGTATGGCCAGGTGGGGTGGCTCACACCTGCAATCCTAGCACTTTGGGAGGCCGAAGTGGGTGGATCACCTGAGGTCAGGAGTTTGAGACTAGCCTGGCCAACATGGTGAAAACGCCGTCTCTATTAAAAATACAAAAATTAGCTGGATGTGGTGGTGCATGCCTGTAATCCCAGCTATTCGGGAGGCTGAGGCAGGAGAATCACTTCAACCTGGGAGGCAGAAGTTGCAGTGAGCTGAGATTGCACCACTGCACTCCAGCCTGGGTGACACAGCGAGATTCTTTCTCAAAAAACAAAACATATGAAAGACATACATAATTTCTTTCTTTTTTTTTTTTTTGAGATGGATTTCACTCTTGTTGCCTAGGCTGGAGTGCAGTGGTGGGATCTCAGCTCACCGCAATCTCTGCCTCCCAGGTTCACGTGATTCTCCTGCTTCAGCCTCCCGAGTAGCTAGGATTACATGCACGCGCCACCATGCCTGGCAAATTTTGTATTTTTAGTAGTGACGGGGTTTCTCCGTGTTGGTCAGGCTGGTCTTGAACTCCTGACCTCAGTAGATCCGCCCGTCTTGGCCTCCCAAAGTGTTGGGATTACAGGCGTGAGCCATCACGCCTGGCTGATACATATAATTCCTAAGCAGCACTGGGACTGTCGTCTTCCTGGAATGGATTTTTCAATGTAACAGAGGGATTTGGGAAGTTTGTTCCTCAGTCAGGTGTGGTGGCCTTTGCCTGTAATCCCAGCACTTTGGGAGGCTGAGGCAGGAAGATTGCCTGAGGTCAGGAGTTCAAGATCAACTTGGGCAACATAGCAAGAACCCCCTCGTCTCTACCAAAAATACAAAAGTTAGCTGGGAGTGGTGATGCGTCCCTGTGGTTCTAGCTACTAGGGAGGGAGTGGTAGGAGGATTGCTTGAGCCCAGGAGTCTGAGGCTGCGGTGAGCTATGATCGTGCCACTGCACTCTAGCCTGGGTGACATAGCGAGACCTTGTCTCCAAAAGAAAAGTAAAAGGAGTTTGTTTTTCCTGGACTCTAGTGGGCCTCCCCTGCTGCTTTGCAAGGCTTATTTCTGGGATATGTGTTTTGGGGGTGACAGTGGCTGGCTGAGGGCCCCCACCGTCTCCTGGCTGGCCGTATTTGCCCGGCCGAGCCTTCTCAGTGGTTCATCTCTGTCCAGGCAATCCAGCACATCGAGGGCACCCAGGAAAAGCAGGAGTTGGAGGAGGAGCAGCGGCGAGCTGTCATCGTGAAGCCCGTGCGCAGCTGCCCGGAGGCCCCCACCTCTGACACCGCCTCTGACTCCGAGGCCTCAGACAGTGACGCCATGGACCAGAGCCGGGAGGAGCCTTCGGGGGACGGGGCGCTTCCCTGACTACCCCCCCTGCCCTCCTCTCCCTTCTGGGGGCTGGAGGGAGCTGGGGCAGCCACAGGGAGAGACGTGGGTGAATGAGTGAGAAATTTTTACAAAATGACGATGTCATTTGGGTCTCTTTTATGACCTCTTTTTCAATACTGTAAATCGACCTTTGAACGAAGCCACTCAACCCGAGATTCCAGGGCTGGGGTGTCGCAGAGCGTGTGGGAGCATCGGGACCCCAGGGCTGGGCCTCGGCCCCGGGGGCTGGGGGAAGCTGACACGGAGATGCCTGGCCTTTCTCTGCCAAAAAGCATTTATTTTCCTTTAAATATGTTTTTTAAGAACAGGGAAAATCAAACAAAACCCCAGGTTGTTTCTTCCCTGCCCAGAGCCAGCCTAGGACTGTCAGCCTTCGATCCCCTTTCCCTCCTCTTTTTGGGTTTTCTTCTTTCTCCTTTAAGCACTTAGATGGGTTGGGGTCAGACTGGGCCGGGGTGTCCTGGGGGCCCGGGGGTCTCCGTTGCTTCTCGGTTGGGGTTTGCTGCTGCTGTGCCCCCTTCCCCATTCCCCATCTCGGCACTAGAATTCGCCACTTCCCCACCCCCCAGCCCCCACCTCTGCCTCCGGGTCTCATCTTCCACCCCAAAAATGTCTGTCTCTCTCTTTTTGTTTTGTTTGTTGTTGGTTTTGTTTTGTTTTTTTTTTTTTTTGGTTTTGCTTTCTGTTTTTGTTTTTGTTTTGTTTTGTTTCTCTTTTCTGTTTTTTTTTTTTTTTTTTTTAACAATTTTGAGGTCTTCATGTTCAAGGAGAAGCTATTATATTTTGTTAAGAAAGTGGGGAGAAAAAAACCAAGAGGCCACCGTGCCTTTGTAAAGAAACAAAATAAAGTTTGTACTTTGTTTTTTAGATCCTGAGTCTCCTGGGTGTGCACTGGCCTGAAGACCAGGGCAGGGCTACCACGTCTAGAGCAGGGGGGCTCCTTGGGCCCCCCAAAGTGGACTGGGTGTGTATGAGCACAAGCACCTCAGCTTGTGTGTGGTGTTGTGATGAGAAATTGGGGTCCTCAGTTTCCCTGGGATTACCCTGGGGATTCTGTAAAGGTGGAAGATGGTGTTGAGGTTGGGGAGTGGTTCTTTGGTGGGAGGCACAGGGAGAAGGAACAACCAAGCCTTGGATTCCAAAAGCCTGGGAAAGGACACAGGTGTTCAGGGGCCCTGCTTGGTCCCTAGGCTTGGGTTAATCCCTAGGTTTTGCCACTTCCTGGGCTTCTGTAACTTCCCTGAACCTCATCCTCTCCTCCCCTAGAAGGGGAGCCCCACCACCCCGCTCCCTGTGGTGTGGTGTTTAAGTGCTAAGATCCTGGAATTGGTCTGCCAGAGGTCAGTTCCCTCTCTGACAAACCACTTCTTCTGAGCCTCAATTTCCTCTTCTGAAAATGGACGATAGTAACGGCACAAGGGCATTGCATCCTATTGGGGATTAGCGTGGTCCTTTATTTTGAGACAGAGTCTCTGTAGCCCAGGCTGGAGTGCAGTGGCGTGATCTCGGCTCACTGCGATCTCCAGCTCCTGGGTTCAAGCAATCCTCTTGCCTCAGCCTCTCTAGTAGCTGGGACTACGGGCGTGCACCACCACGCCCAGCTAATTTTTGTATTTTTAGTAGAGACAGGGTTTCACCATATTGGCCAGGCTGGTGTTGAACTTCTGACCTCAAGTGATTGGCCTACCTCGGCCTCCCAAAGTTTTGGGATTATAGGGATGAGCCACCATGCCTGGCTATTTTTAACTTCTTATTGTGTGTGTGTGTGTGTGTGTGTGTGAGATGGGGTCTTGCTCTGTCGCCCAAGCTGCAGTACAGTGTTTTGATCACAGTTCACTGCAACCTTGACCTCCTGGTCTCAAGTGATCCTCCTAAGCCTCCCTAGTAGCTGGGACTACAGGCCTGTACCACCAAGCCCAGCTAATTTTTTTTTTTTTTTTTTTTTTAGATGGAGTCTTGCTGTGTTGCCCAGATTGGAATGCAATGGCATGATCTTGGCTCACTGCAACCTCTGCCTCACAGGTTCAAACGATTATCCTGCCTCAACCTCCCGAGTAGCTGGGACTATAGGCACCCACCATTCATGCCCAGCTAATTTTTGTATTTTTAGTGGAGAAGAGGTTTCACCATGTTGGCCAGACTGGTCTTCAACTCCTGACCTCAAGTGATCTGCCCACCTTGGCCTCCAAAAGTCCTGGGATTACAGGTGTGAGCCAGCATGCCTGCCCTGGGCATGGCTAACTTTTTTGTATCTTATTAATAGAGGCAAGGTTTTGCCATGTTGCCTAGGGTGGGCCATGGTCCTTTAAATCCTTCACTCTTCCATGGCCAGAGACTGATTTACACTGTGGTCCCCTGCTATGCCTGCCTCATGCTCACAGTGCTGGGCACTTGGGGACTGAGGCCAGAGCAGAAGGCAGAGTCGCAGCTCACCCCACGATGACAGTGGACATGAACTCTTAACAGAAAGGCAGCAGTCTGCAGATTTTCTTGGAATTTTACAGTGAACAATTCAATGGCACTTAATACATTCACAGTGTTACACAGCCTACCTGGTTCCAAAACATGTCTATCACTCCAAAATGACTCCATTAAGCAGTCACTCCTTACCCCTCCTCCCAGTCTCTGGTAACCACCTGCTTTCTGGTTTTTTAAAAAACCAGAAAGATATCTTTTTTAAAAAAATTAAAGTAGTTGGCCAGGTGTGGTGGCTCACACCTGTAATCACAGCACTTTGGGAGGCCAGGCCGAGGCGGGTGGATCACATAAGGTCAGTAGTTTAAGACCAGCCTGGCCAACATGGTGAAATCCCATCTCCAGTAAAATACAAAAATTAGGCTGGGCGCAGTGGTGGCCCACGCCTGTAATCCTAGCAGTTTGAGAGGCCGAGGTGGGTGGATCACTTGAGGTCAGGAGTTTGAGACCAGTTTGGTCAACATGGGGAAACCCTGTCTCTACTAAAAATATAAAAATTAGCGGCGCGTGGTGGCGAATGCCAGTAGCTGTAGTCCCAGCTACTGGGGAGGCTGAGGCAGGAGAATCACTTGCACCCGGGAGGCAGAGGTTGCAGTGAGCCGAGATCGCGCCATTGCACTCCAGCCTGGGCAACAAGAGCAAAACTGTGTCACAAAAATAAATAAATAATAAATAAAAGCAAAATAAAAAAGATATGAATTAGTTCCTTCATTTCCAATGTCCCCCATGCCTCTTGGTGGTCAACCCAGCTCCTAGGAGCCACTGATCTATTCTCTGTTGTTCTAGTCTTACCTGTGACAACATGTCATATAAATGGAATAACCCAGCCTTTTCAGCCTGGCTTCTTTGCACTGCAGCTAATTTTCTCTTACTGAGATTATCCAGCTAAATTTACATAGGATCTGGCCCGGCACAGAGACCCCTTTCGTCCAGGTGCGAACCGGCAGGCCCGACGGTTCCAGCGCAGCTCCTAAGAGGGTCAACAGAGGGCGCAGTGCGCCCAGAACGCCCAGCCCCTGCGAAGACGGAGGCTCCTCCTCTCGGTCCCTGCGGGACAGCTCAGTTCTCATAGGCCAGAGGCGTGGCTTGGGGGCGGGCCAGGGGAATCCCGCCTTCCCCTGCATGCCCAAGCGCGCCTGGGGATGGTAGGCGGTCTCACCCGCAGGCGGCGGAAGTCAGGGGAGCGGCTGCGGCCCCGCCCCTTCCCGGACTCGCCCCGCCCGTCCCCTAGCCGCGCGTGTTTCCAGACGCCTCAGGCCATGGCGCGCGCGCTCCCGCCAGCACGCTTGTCTGGCCCCGCCCCCGCGCCTGGCGCCCGCGCGCTCTCACGCTCGGCACCCGGACTCCTCCAGCGCGCTGCTTGCCTACCCCGGGCCCGCCCGGAGAACAGGTGACGGCGGCCTCCGGGGAGTGAGCTCGCGCTGATGAAAGGTTCTGGAAGCCGCCGTAAAAAATAATCAAGAAACAGGTGACCGAACTTTTCGTAAAACGTTTAATTTGTACCCAAAGTATCCGAAACATTGCCATGTCAGCCTGAGTGCGATGGGAGACGTCTGGCCCCAAGGAGCTCGTCCTTCTGCCGAGCCCCGGGCCAGGCTCGCGGAGGAGACCGCCGCGCCGGAGCTCCGATCTGACGTTTTTGTGAAGCACAGGGGGCGTGGGAGGCACCGGATCAATGCGGCACTCAACAAAATCTGTTGTTGTTTTTTCCTTTTTTTTTTGAGACGGAGTCTCTGTCACCCAGGCTGGAGTGCAGTGGCGCGATCTCCGCTCACTGCAGCCTCCACCTTTCGGGCTCAAGCGATCCTCCAACCTCAGCCTCCTGAGTAGCTGGGATTACAGGCACAAACCACCAGCTTGGCTTTTTTTTTTTTTTTTTTTTTTTTGAGACGGAATTTAGCTCGTGTTGCCCAGGCTGGAGTGCAATGGCGCGATCTCGGCTCACCGCAACCTCCGCCTCCCAGGTTCAAGCTATTCTCCTGCCTCAGCCTTCAGAGTAGCTTGGGATTGCGGGCATGCGCCACCACGCCTGGCTGATTTTGTACTTATAGTAGAGATCGGATTTCTCCATGTTGGTCAGGCTGGTCTCAAACTCCCGACCTCAGGTGATCCGCCCGCCTTGGCCTCTTTCCAAAGTGCTGGGATTACAGGCGTGAGCCACCGCGCCTGGCAGTTTTAAATTTTTTCTAGAGACAGACCCTCAGTATGTTGTCTAGGCTAGTGTCGCACTCCCGACCTCAAGCGATCCTCTTGCCTTAGCCTCCCAAAGCGCTGGGATTTTACATGCGTGAGCCGCCGCTCCCGGGCCAAAAGCCTTTTATTGGACTACTAGGTAACACATTCAGAAGAGGGTGCTTAGCTTAGGCGCTCCATGAATTTTCACAAACTGAACATATACCCATGCAGCCAGCACCCCCAGCAAGCCCCAGCCAGAATCCCCTCATGCTTGCTTTCTGCCACTATCAAGCAGTTTGTTTTCTTTCACATTTTTACGTTTTGAAATAATTATAGAAATGTACAGGGAGAAGCCGGGGTTGGTGGTTCTAGCCTGTAGACCCAGCTACTTGAGAGGCTGAAGGGGGAAGATGGCTTTAGCCCTGGATTTCTAGACCAGCCTGGACAACATAGCAAGACCTCGCCTCTATTTTTTTTTTTTTTTTTTGAGACAGAGCCTCGCTGTGTCACCCAGGCTGGAGTTCAGTGGACCTCTGCCTCCTGGATTCAAGTGATTCTGCTTCAGCCTCCTGAGTATTTGGGATTACAGGTGTGTGCCACCACGCTTGGCTAATTTTTTTGTATTTTTAGTAGAGACGGGTTTCACCATGTTGGCCAGGCTGGTCTCAAACTTCTGACTTCAGGTGATCTGCCCGCCTCGGCCTCCCAAAGTGCTGGGATTACAGATGTGAGCCACTGCTCCTGGCCTTTTTTTTTTTTTTTTTAAAAAAAGAAAGACATGTATAGGGAGATCACGCAGCATCCCCCAGTGTTAACATCTTGCCCTTGCATAACTACGGTTAGCATAGAAACCAGCTAATTTTCATTGGTACCGTACATGGGACTTACTCAGATTTACCTGTTTTTAATGTTTTCTGTGTATGTGTATGGAATTCTCTATTGTCTTCCATTTTTATGAGAGTTTCAGTTGCCTTGCATTCTCATCAGCACTTAATGTTGTCAGATTTATCATTATTTAGGTATTCTGGTAGGTGTATGGTGGAATCTAACCATAGTTTTAATTTCTTCTGTTTTTAAAAAAGGAACAAGGTCTCACTATGCTGCCCAAACTGGTTTGAAAACTCTTGTCCTCAGGCAGTCCTCCCACTTTGATCTCCCAAAGATCTGAGATTACAGGCGTGAGCCACCACACCTGGCCTTGGTTTTAATTCCTATCACAGTGTATTAGTTTTCTCTATTGTTTATTGATTGATTGAGACAGGGTCTCGCTCTATCGCCCAGGCTGGAGTGCAGTGGCGTGATCCCAGCTCACTGCAACCTCCACCTCTGGGGTTCAGGTAATTCTCCCGTCTCAGCCTCCCAAGTAACGGGGACCACAGGTATGCACCACCATGCCTGGCTAATTTTTTTTTTTTTCTTGAGATGGAGTTTCACTGTTGTTGCCCAGGTTGGAGTGCAATGGCATGATCTCAGCTCACTGCAACCTCTGCCTCTTGGGTTCAAGCGAGTCTCCTGCCTCAGTCTCCCGAGTCGCTGGGATTACAGGTGCCCGCCACCACGCCTAGCTAATTTTTGTTTAGTAGAGACAGGGTTTCACCATGTTGGCCTGGCTGGTCTCGAACTCCTGACCTCAGGTGATCCACCTGCCTTGGCCTCCCAAAGTTGTGGGATTACAGGCATGAGCCACCGCGCCTGGCCTAATTTTTCAATTTTTTGGTGGAGATAGGGTTTCACCATGTTGGCCACGCTGGAGTTTTGCCTGTTCTAGAAGCTTGTATCAGTCATACAACACACAAGTTCTTTTTGTCGAGCTGCTTTTGCTCAACACAATGTCTCTGAGATTTATTTATGTTTTTATGTAAGCATAAATGTTCATTTTTCTTGCTAAGTACTATTTCATTGCATGAATAGACCACAGTTTATCCATTCACATAGTGGTGGACATTTATTTTTATTTATTTATTTATTTATTTATTTATGAGATGGAATCTTGCTCTGTCGCCTAGGCTGGAGTGCAATAGCTCGATCTCAGCTCACTGCAAACTCTGCCTTCCAGGTTCAAGCCATTCTCCTGTCTCAGCCTCCTGAGTAGCTGGAATTACAAGTACATGCCACCACACCCTGCGAATTTGTGTATTTTTAGTAGAGACGGGGTTTCACCATGTTAGTCAGGCTGGTCTTGAACTCCTGGCTTCGTGATCTGTCTGCCTCTGCCTCCCAAAGTGCTGAGATTACAAGCGTGAGCCACCGCGCCTGGCCCATGGTGGACATTTATGTTGTTTCCAACTTAGGGCTATTATAACTAGATTTTAGTAGCTACCATCTCCCAAATGCACGGTACCAATTTTCCCTCCTACCAACAGCATGTAAGGTGACAGTTCAGGAGAAGTGTCCTAAGCATGTGTCATGGACTCTCTTTGGGGGGTGATTTCTTTGAGGCGGGGCCAGGCATTCTTGTTCCCTGTGGCCTCCCCTGCCCTACTTTTTTTTTTTTTTTTTTTTTTGGAGATGAAGTTTTGCTTTTGTCATCCCGGCTGGAGTGTAGTGGCGCTATCCCGGCTCACTGCAACCTCTGCCTCCGGGGTTCAAGCGATCCTCCTGCCTCAGCCTCCCGAGTAACTGGGATTACAGGCATGCGCCATGATACCCAGCTAATTTGTGTATTTTTAGTAGAGATGGGGTTTTGCCATGTTGGCCAGGCTGGTCTCCAACTCTTGGCCTCAAGTGATCCACCTACCTTGGCCTCCTGAAGTGCTGGGATTATAGGTATGAGCCACCGCGCCTGACTGGTCCCCTGCCCTATTTTAAGAGTCTCTATTAGGGATAAACTTCATGGAAAATGTATGTCTGCTCTAAGAATGTTCTCAAGGGTCATTACCTTGCGCTGTGTCTGTTTCCTCTTTACGAGGATTCTCAGAAGAAATTCTTGCCGAGTCTCGATAGTTGAAATAATTTCACCCCTCCCAAGCATTCGGTTGGTTCTTATTTTAAGGACACTGAATTGGGCAGGTGGTCAAGTTCCACACATGTCAGGGACTGAAATATATGGTGTCATTTTTTCCTGTTAGTCTTACGAATGGTTCCATATTGTGTGCCTTCCTTTCTTCCACTAGTGCTTCCAGTTCGTGCTTTCTTGCTATATTTTATAGAGAAAGGCCATCTCCATGTCGTTCTGGTACAGGGTGGGTCATAATAAAAATGTGCCTTTTGTGCTATGATTTGGGGGCGTCTTTGGCCGTGCAGCAGAGCGATGCCTCAGCTCTGCTAGGTGTTTGAAGGGCTGCTGAGTGGAAGAGGGGTTCTTTCCTGTGACCTTGGCCTCCTTACCAGTTGACTAACTGGCCCCAGACCAGTATGTAAAGCACATGCAAATCCTCACACAGCCTCTTGGAGCCAGCTGGCCATGCTGTCCTTAGCGTCACATTTTTTTGTGTCTCTGGCTGCCCCCATCCCAGTCCATCCTTCTGTCCTTTCTTTAACCAGCTGCCTGTCTGTGCTTTCCTTGATGCTGTGTGGCCTTGTAGCATTTGTCATTTTCACTCTGTTGAGTTGTCCGGCTTGGCCTCCCTTGCTCTGCAGGTCCTGGGCGGGGGTGGGGTTATGTCGTCTGCCTTGGTCTCCTTTCTTCACTTGCCCTGCTGGGTTGCAAGTTTCTTCTATTGATTGACAAGAACTTGTGTGGACAGAGGAGGGGATAGGACTGGGGGCTGGGGCAGGACCAGCTCTAAATCTGGCAGCTGTAGAAAGGAATGAGTTCCCCAAACCAGCTCCCCTTACTACACCCCCAAATGAAAAAAAAAGGAACTGACCAGGCGTGGTGGCTCACGCCTATAATCCCAGCACTTTGGGAGGCCAAGGCAGGTGGATCACCTAAGGTCAGGAGTTCAAGACCAGCCTGGCCAACAAGACAAAACCCCATCTCTACTAAAAATACAAAAATTAGCTGGGCATGGTGGTGGGTGCCTGTAATCCCAGCTACTAGTGGAGCTGACGCAGGAGAATTGCTTGAACCTGGGAGGCGGAGGTTGCAGTGAGGAGAATCGCTTGAACCTGGGAGGCGGAGGTTGCAGTGAGGAGAATCGCTTGAACCTGGGAGGCGGAGGTTGCAGTGAGCCGAGATCGCACCACTGCACTCCAGCCTGGGCAACAGAGTGAGACTCCATCTTAAAACAACAACAACAACAAAGGCTAGTCATGGTGGCTCACGCTGGTAATCCTAGTACTTTGGGAGGCCTAGGCGGGCGGATTGCCTGAGCTCAGGAGTTTGAGACCAGCCTGGGCAATATGGTGAAACCCTGTCTCTACTAAAATACAAAAAATCTGTAGTCCCAGCTACTCAGGAGGCTGAGGCAGGAGAATTGCCTGAACCCAGGAGGTGGAGGTTACAGTGAGCTGAGATCGCGCCACCGCACTCCAGCCTAGGCGACAGAGTGAGACCCTGTATCTGCTGTTCTCTTGTAGGAGGAGATGCCACGTATAAGGGTTAGTAGGGGGTGGCTTGCTTGCAATCAGGAGAGAGGCGGTGCTCATTCTCTGTGGGATCCTTGTGGTGCATGTCCCTGGCTTTTTTTTTTTTTGAGATGGAGTCTCACTTTGTCACCCAGGCTGGAGTGCAGTGGCACGATACTTGGCTTACTCGGCTCTGGCTCCTGGGTTCATGCATTTCTCCTGCCTCAGCCTCCCGAGTAGCTGGGATTACAGGTGTGCGCCACCACGCCTGGCTAACTTTGGTATTTTTAGTAAAGATGAGGTTTCTTCATGTTGGCCAGGCTGGTCTCAAACTCCTGACCTCAAGTGCCACGGTTTACCGCGGTTACCATGGGACTGAACGAAGGGGGACGAACGCAGAAATGAAAACCTGAAACAAAAGACACTATTTTAAAGGAAGGGGCCAGGAGAATAAGAGGGCTCCCTGCTTCTAGTGAACAAGGGCAGCTGCCTTGAGCTCCTACCGCTCTTCATATTCATTGGGTAGAAAGAGCAGGGAGGAGGAGGTAGCAATTGGTCAGCTGCTTGATTGATCACAGGTTCACATTATCTCATGACAAGAAACACTTGTGCCTGGGTCGTGACTGCCCTCTGCATTCCTTCTGGGTGGCAGACGCAGTTTGTCAGTTTGCCAATATCCTGCTTTCATGAGAACAGTTTGCTGTTTACTCATATAGCCTTCAGTGGTATACAGAGTTGATCACAACCCTCACTCTTTCGGCCTGCAACACTCAAGTGATCCACCCGCCTCGGCCGCCCAAAGTGTTGGGATGACAGGCGTGAGCCACTGCGCCCAGCCTCTTCCTGGCTTTTGGCCGAAAGTTGAGACTTAGAAGTTGGGAGGAGACCTGGAGCACTGTGGCTAGTTCTAGACCCTACACTCTTCAGAACAGTAGAGCTGTACCTCTCTGGTAGTGAGCTCTCTGTTGCTGGGAGAATTCAGAGGCTGGATCGCTGGCTGTTAAGGAAGTTCTGCTTGGGTGGGAATTTGGGTCCTTCTAAGACCGATAACCTATGATTTCCAAGATAAATGGGACAATACTTTCAATGAGGGTTACGTGTTATGCTGGGTCAGTCTTGAGTACAAAATGGATTCAGAGGCCTGAGTTGTCAGGTTCAACCTGATTTTCCTAGCCCCTTGAGGAACCATTTGAGGTGTGGCATGATATAGCAAGTCGGCTGCCAAAGAGGGACTGAGCCACAGGAAGTGCATGCCCAGAACGGTAAAGAGGCTATGGCCTTTCCTATTACCTTAACTCCTTGTCCCCACCATCACCTGCGCTTCATGCTTTGTGATAATTCACTGAGCTCATACTCCTGACCTGTGTCCTGCAGCATGTGGGTTACAATTCAATGAAACATTAAAATATCTACCCCTCTAGCATCTCCCATATCCCTCACAGCAGTTCTGTGAGGCTGGCTGCCCTGTCTGACAACTGAGGCCCACGTCTTCCCCAGGATCACAGACGTGTGGCTCTGAGCCCTGCCCCAGGGGTTTTCTCCATCAGAGAAGAGGAGCACTTTGAGCTTTGAGAGGAGCAGCCCTCTGCGAATGAAGTGGAAAAAGGAAGCAGGCGAGGAGGCCCATACAGACCCTCCCCCAAGACCCTTGCTGAAACGACTGGGATGCGGTGTGCAAAAGCCCTCCTTTCCTTCACAGCTCCTGGCTTTCCAAGAGTGCCTGCCCACGCAGAGGCCTGCTGGCAGATGCAGCCTCTTCTGAAGGACACTGCTTGCGGGTAAATCCCTCACCACCCTAGAGACAGCCCACAGTCCTGAGACAAGGATGCGGGCCAGGCTCGAAGCAGGTAAGCGCCTCCTGCAGAAACCAGTGAGGCCAGAGTTCCAGACGAAATGATGTAGGGATGGAGGCGGAGGGCCTCCAGGAGGCACCAGCCCCAGAGTCTTCCCTAGACTCAGATTTAAGCACAAGCAGGGAGGGAAAGCACTTGAGCAGTGCCCCTCCCTGCATAGCTGGCCTCTGCTGGAACTCAGGCAGGGGCAGGACACTCCTCTATCAGCAATCCTGTTCCTCTCCTGGATAGCTTCAACCTGAACATCCTCCTTTACCTTGAACTAAAATGGGTCTCCTGTCGCCCTTGCCCATCAAACCTGGCCTTGCCCTCAAGAACTACACAGGACAAGCCTAATACTTCCTTCTTGTGGCAACATTTTAGCAATTGAGACATGGCTGTCAGGTCTTCTAGATAAACATTTGTGACTGTGACGTTGACTTGCCGCTTCTGGGGACCTCTTCTCATTTGATCAGAGAAAGTTTTTCAGGATTAAACCTACTTCTTTCGACCCAGAAACTCTTCTTCTCAGGCTCACGCCTATAGTCCTGGCATTTTGGGAGGCCAAGGCAGGAAGATTGTTTGAGACCAGCCTGGGCAATATAGGTAGACTATGTTGCTACAAAAAGAAAAAGAAAAAAATGGCCAGGTGTAGTAGTCCCAGCTGCTTGGAGGCTGAGGTAGGAGGTTTGCTTGAGTCCAGGAGGTCGAGTCTGCAGTGAGCTATGATTGTGCCACTGCATTCTAGCCTGGGCGACAGAATGAGGCCCTGTCTCAAAAAAGAAAAAGAAAAAGAAAGAAAGAAAAAAAAAGGTTAAGAAACTCCTCACATATTTCTCCCTGGAACATATGCTCCCAGGCTCAAATCCACAGCAGCCTCGTCACACACATGTCATCCCCTGGCCCCAAGATAGTGCACCACCTTCCCCTTTCTAGCTCTTAACCCCCACGTGAAGCAGCCAGATGTAGGAAAACCCAGATTGATAAAGTGCTGATATGGGTGATCCTTTACCAAACGATTTTCTGCTTTACAAAGTGATTCACCAAATAATTTCCCTCGAGTATAGGCAGAGATCTGCAAACTACAGCTTGGAGCCAGCCTGCTGCCTCTCTTTTATAATAAAGTTTTATCAGGATGCATCCACATCCATTCATGTCTGTGGTGCGAACTGCTCTAGCTACACAGGCAGAGTGGAGGAGTTGCAGATGGCCAACAGAACTTCAGCTGTTTACTACCTGGCCCCTTACAGAAGCAGCTGGCCAACCCTGGCTCCAGGGCATCAGAAATGGGACCACTGGAATGGAGTAGCTGGGTTACATGGTTTTTCTCCTGCCCCACCTCTCGTTCTCAAACACACTTCCTCCCCAGTCATCTGACGAATGTCAGTCTGAGACAGTCAGGAGCAGGTGTGCCTAGGGATGCATGGCTTCTGAAAATGGGGCTGGGGACTTTTAGGCTGAGGCCTCTGGCAGCTTCTGTCTGAAGGATGAGCTGAGCTGGGCTGGGCATGGTGGCTCACGCCTGTAGTCCCGGCTACTCAGGAGGCTGAGGTGGGAGAAAATCGCTTGAGGCGGGAGGTTGAGAGGAGCCTGGGCAACAGAGTGAGACCTCATCTTTATTTTAAAACATTTTTTATTTTTATTTTATTTTTTATTTTTAGGAGCAGAGGGTTAATAGGAAAAAGAAAGAGAAAGAAAGAGAGAGCGGAAAGCAGGTCTCCCCAGTGAGAGAGAGGGGACTTCTGAAAGGAAAAGGCCTCCGGCAGCGGATGCACCGCATTTTATAGTCAGGCTTGAGGAGGTGGTGTCTGATTTACACAGGGCTCCCAGATTGGTTCAGTCAGGTATGATGTTTACATATCGTGGGGGTGGCGGGGTGGAGGGAAGGCTGACCTCTCCACTCTAATCTTATTATGCAAATGAACTTTCCCCTTGGCCAGGCCATCTTGTCTGCTCCTTACTGTGCATGTGGCTGGCAGAGAAGGGAAGATGGAGCCGCCATTTTGAACATGATTGGCACAACTGCTTGCATCTGTGTCTGCAGCTCGATTTTTACAGACTGCTCTTTGTTAGAAAGGAAAATGATTTGGGGCTGCTTTTCAGTAAAAGGAAAACCTTACCGAGGACTTCTGTACCCTCACTATCTAAGTAATTTCTTCTTAACTCCTGTATCATTCCCCACTCTGGAGTGGTAACCCTAACTGCTCTTAGGGGTTGTTTGACAATGACTCTTTCTGGCTACTTCATGCTTAAAAGGGGCGTTGTGTGGGGAACAGAAGCAAGAGCTCCTCCTGGGGTCGAGCTAAGGGTCCTCGGAAAAAAGGAATGTCCATGGGTGGTTCTGTCTGTGGCACCATTTAGAGTTTGGTTACTGTCAGCCATTCTGATGGGCTGTAACACTGGTTTGCCTCCACCAGATGTTGAGATAGTTTCCACATTCCAGAGAAACCAGGCAGAGAGAAACAAACATGCTCCAAATTTTCTTCACAGGAATATACCTTATTCAGTTATTAAAGGCCGTAAATAGTTTACAATAAGTTTTCTTGACTTGTTTTAATGAGTGTTGTACCTTGGGATCCCAGATGAGGTCCCTGACATGAAGCAGCTACATTGTTTGGGGTAAATACCTGGGGTTCATTGTCTCACACCAAGAAAATTTAGGACACAGGCACACATGAGGAGTTTAGGAGCAGAGGTTTAATAGGCAAAAGAAAGAGAAAGGAAAACAGCTCCTTCCTTAGTGAGAGAGAGGGGACTTCTGAGAGGAAAAGGCCCAAGACCTCGTCTTTGAAAAAGCAGTAGCTCATGCCTGTAATCCTAGTGCTTTGGGAGGTCGAGACAGGAACATCGCTTGAGCCCAGGAGTTGGAGACCAGCCTGGGTGACATAGGAAGACCCTGTTTCTACAAAACAAAAAAATTAGCCAGATGTGGTACACATCTGTATTCCCAGCCACTCGGAGGCTGAGGTGAGAGGGTGGCTGGAGCCCAGGAGTTCAAGGCTGCAGTGAGCTATGATTGTGTCACTGTACTCCAGCTGGGGTAACAGAGACCCTGTCTCTTAAAAAAGATTAAAAAAAAAAAAAAGTCAAGCACCTACCAGATGCCTAATTCCTTTTTTTTTTTTTTTTTTTTTTTTGAGACCGAATCTCGCTCTGTTGCCCAGGCTAGAGTCAGTGGTACAATCTTGGCTCATGGCAACCTTCGCCTCCTGGGATCAAGTGATTCTCCTGCCTCAGCCTCCTGAGGAGCTGGGATTACAGGCACCTGCCACCACATCCAGTAATTTTTGTATTTTTAGTAGAGATGGGGTTTCACCATGTTGGCCAGGCTGGTCTCGATCTCCTGACCTCAGGTGATCCACCTGCCTCGGCCTCCCAAAGTGCTGGGATTACAGGTGTGAGCCAGTGTGCCCGGCCCTGATTTAGTTCCTTTCCTCCAAAGCTGGCTTCTACCTCTTCCCCACACAGTGACACCATTCCCCCGACCAGACAAGCAAGTGCCTGCTTTCCCTTGGCTTCTTACAACTGGCTATCTGGGCCATCTACCAAACATTTTAGTACATTAGTAGAGCCTGGTGGCACTATTGTCCTAGCTACTTGGGAGACTGAGTTGGGAGGATTGATTGAGCCTGGGAGGTCGAGTGCAGTGAGCGATGACTGTGCCACTGCACTCCAGCCTGGGTGACGGAGTGAGATCCTCTGTCAAACAGACAAACAAACAGACAAAAAAGCACTTTGCACAGGTGATTGAATGTTCTGGAACCCCTGGGCCATTGGAAGTGGATATCTGTTGCTCCATCCTCCAGTTTACACCGCAGCCTCAGCTTGTGTCTCAGCGTGTCCCTCTCCCTCTGGTCTGTGCTGTCTCTCTTCCAGAGGCTGGGAAGGTTGTTCCAGGGCTGCAGCCTGGACCTCAGAGGTCACATGTTGCGGGTTTGCCGTAGCTGACTACTCTCTAGCATGTGGGTCAGTGGCTGTCAAATAGGATTTCTTTTGCGTTGCCCTACAACTTCCTCCTTCCAGTGCTGGCGTGTCAAGGTCCTTAACCTGCCCCGACTTCAGGTCAAGTTATTGCAGGTTCTGGGAACACTCAGATTCCCAGCTCCATGGCCTGAGCCCAAAGGATGCTCCATTTTATGCCTGTCACCCATGCCCTGTGGCCCATGTCATGTGATCCCAGGGTTGCAGGGGTTCGGGAGAAGAGAATCCAGCCGTGGCCCTGCCTTCTGGGGCCCGGCAGCTGGGACAGCAGTGGTGCAGCCTCAGCCTCCGCACAGCCTTCCGGGGTCTGGGCTTCTTCCCTATCATGCCCTCCTAGTTGCCCTAGTGACTGTGTGACCCCTCTCCCCCCTCCACCGCCTGCTGCCACGGCCGGCCGTATAAATAGAGGCGAGGAGCAGCTGGGCTCTCTTGGCAGTCACCATGAGGGCGCTGGTCCTGCTCGGCTGCCTCCTGGCCTCGCTCCTGCTCTCAGGACAAGCAGGTAGGGCCCCTCCCAGCATGACCCAGCCCAGACTGCGCCCCCACACTTCCTCCAAGGTTTTCTGTCTACCATGGGTGGGGTACGGGGTCGGGGCTGATGGCAAAGCCTGGCTGTTGGCTGGTGTCTTCTTACCCTTCCCTTTTCCCCAGGCCTGGGGCCTTGGAGAAAGAGCTAGGTGCTGGAGAGAAGGAGCGCAGTTGCGGGCTCTCAGGGAGGCCAGAGGAAGTGGGAACAGCAAACAGAACTGAGCTGTGAACCGGGTCAGAGAGGAGTCTGGCCAGTAGATGTGGGAAAGAGGGCCCTCAAAGGCAAGACGGGGGAGCCTCTGAGATGGACGAAATAGCACGGTCTGGGAGCTGGAGGTCGTTGAGGTGACCCTCCCACCTGGTGGGTGATAAGGCGGAGGCCCCACTCCAGCAAGAGACCTGGGTTTGTGTGATTGAGGACAGAGGGGGATACACTGGGCAAAGGTGGGGACCGTGTTGGGAGCAGTGAGATAGAATTGGAGTTGGTTTGGGATAAGATCGGAAATAGAGCTGGCGGTTGGGCTGGAAACAGAATTGGATGCAATTCAGAAGAGGAACGGGGCCGTTCTGGAGTAGAGCCTCTGCTCAGGGTGGGGGCTTCCATCAGAAAAGGGGCTTGCCTGTGTGTGCTGAGGCTTCCCTTTGACATCTCAGCACTTCGGGTAGCAGAGGTGGCTTGGGTTGCAGCATGGGGGTTATCTATAGGCTGTGGAGGAGATGCCAGATTGTTTTGCCACCTCTCTTGTTTCTAAGGTTCCTGAGGCCAGGTTCCCCTGGGGAATGCTTTTAGGGAGGTGCTCTGGGGATCCCCCTAGGATCCAGACTTCCCACCATGTCTTTTCATGACTCGGCAGTCTTCCCCCAGCGGGGCTCTGAGCCTAGGTTCGTACCTGGGACTGGAGAGGCCCAGGGTCCAGCCTTTCAGGTCTTTGAGGTTGAATAGGTAGTTGCAGGGGCACAGTCCCAGCAAGGAGAACAGGCAGTAAGTGGGAACAAAAGCTATGTCTTGGGGATTCAAGATGTAAGGTGGGGGGCTCTGGCCGCTGCAAGTGCTGCTGGGCCCTGCCCTTGTCTGTCCTTGAGTTAATTTGGGCTTTGCAGGGCTGCAGCGGCTGAGTGCTGAGTATTCCAGGCGGCTGTCAGGCGGCTAAGTATGGAAACAGCCGCGTAATTGGATCCGGAGCCCCAAGCCGCTGCCACCCTCTCCCTTCATGGCCCCTCCTCTGCTGCAGCCCAGCCCCAGCTGCTGGGCTTCTACACACTGGGCCCCAGGAATTTTTGGCCTTTTAGGGACATCCTTTATCTTTCCTCCCACCGAGGGAACTGGCCATCTGGAATGTTCTGCAGACCTTGCTGGGGGCTCTTGCGGTGGGGAAAGGAGGCAGGCAGGTGCTTGTGCAAAGGTCTCTTCTCTCTGCTGTCTCTCCTTCCTGGGTCCCACAGAGTACGTCTGCCCCGCCCCAGCCTCCTGCGTAAAGCTTCCCTTTGTCCCTGCTCCTGCTCAGCGCTTGGGCTGTGGGTTTCATCCGCCGTGGTGGATGTTATCAGGACTCTGCCCCTCTGTGGACTCTATACCCCAGAAGAGGCTTCCTCCTGTATCCACAGCAGGTTGTAACCCACAAGGTGGCTTCCTCACACCCCCATCATGACAGTCTTTCCTAGTGCGCGACTCCCCCTCTAGAATCGGGCCACCCCAGTAAAGACCACTCCACCCAAAGGTCACTTGGCTCCTGACCTCTTTCCATCATCTCTCTGCTGTGTGCTAACTTCCCTCCCTATTTTGCTTGCTCCTCGGCTGGGTGGCGGCAGATATTCTCGCTCACCACTTCCACCTGCTTCTTAGGCCAGGGACCCCGCAGAGCTTCTCCTCCGGCTTTTCCCCCTTGTTGCTCCTGTGCTACTCTGGACTGGGATGGTGGGCTCTGCAGCCCTCCTTCTCACCTCCCTGTGAGGAGACAAGCGCCCCTCCGTCACCGACCAGCCATCGCCCATGCCCATGCCAGGACGGGGAAGGAGCAGCCAGGTGGGGCATTCCTGGTCTCCACCTCCCGACGTGCTGCACTCAGGCCCTTGTACCCACTGGGCCCTCCTCTTTGGGAGTCCTGGTTTGGGGCTGTTCCTCCCTAAAGCAGTGGGAAAGGCCCCTAGCAATAATTTGATCAGTCTCCCCACCGTCCAGGCAAGGGAAGGAAACCCAGAGAAACAGGAAGACTTTTCCGAGGTCAGACAGCGAGTCAGTGACAGGCACACCCGGTCCAGGGTCCTCTCCTTTCCTCAGCCTGTCTGTCTGTGGCAGACCCTGCCTGCACTCCGAAGCCCCTCTCTCCCTGTAGGGTGAGTGTGAAAGGAGGAGAAAGGGTGCAGTGGATAAGACCATCCTGGGGGAGCTTCCCTAGTTTGCAGGGTGAAGAGCTATGCTTTTGGTTTCCCTGGAGAGTGGGGTCTGCCGAGAAAGCATTTCTTTGGGTTTAAGCCATTGGTGTTTATTGCTAAAGGCAGAATTTGGGACTTCTTTGCTTCCTGTTGTCCTTCCTGTTGCTTGATACGGAGATTGGGGATTTGGGGATTCCTGTCTATCCCTCATCCTTCCTCCATCTCTAGCCATAGTTTCAGACTTGCCCATCTGTCCTGGCCCCACTCGGCCACCCCAGAGGCGAAGGGCTGGTGCATGCTGGGGCTGCCCCACTGTGAGTGCCCACGGCTCAGCGCCCGCCATGTGAGACAAGGGTGCAGAGTGACGGTCAGGAAGCCCTTTTCCCGCCCCTTTCTCTCCCAGCCCTCGCTGGTTATTTCTGGAAAGAGGCCAGCCCTCCAGTTTCCTCAACAGGGCAGCCCAGATGCTAGGATCCGCTGTGGGAGGGCTGCTGAGAAAATGCAGCAAGCTCAGGGGTCTTGGGGAGAGAACAGACCCCAGAAGCCTTTTCCCCACAGCTGGTTCCCTGACTCCTCATTTGGTGCTACTGGGCAAGCCTGTAGGGGACATCTGGTCCCACAGTGAGCCTGGAATGCACTAGACTGGGCCGTGGTAATGAACACATCCCTCAAAAAAGTGACATCTTGGTCAGACACAGTGGCTCACATCCGTAATCCCAGCGCTTTGGGAAGCCAAGGTGGGAGCATCACTTGAAGCTAAGAATTTGAGACCAGTGTAGACAACATAGTGACAACCTGTCTCTAAAATAAAACACAAAAAATTAGCTGGGTGTAGGGGTGCACGCCTGTGATCCCAGCTACAGGAGAGGCTGAGATGGGTGGATCACATGAACCCAGGAGGTCAAGGGTACAGTGAGTTGTGATTGCACCACTGCACTCAAGCCTGGGTGACAGAGCGAGACCTTGTCTCAAGAAAAAAAAAAAAAAAAAAAAAAAGTGGCACCTGGCATGGTGGCCTGTGAAACTGCTGTTTAGGAACTGCTGGTTTTGTCCCACATCCGGGTAGTACAGTGAAGGTCAAACAGTGAATTCATGGCAGGCCAGAGCTGGAATTCGGTCCTTTCCACTCCTTGGCCGGTGGTTTTACCCACTTATCCCCCAGAGGGAGGTCCAGATGAGGCCGGTAGCATCCAGCTGGCTGTTTGGTGCCTGCTTGGGTATGGTGGGTTGGGGAGAGTCAGCCTATGGATACAGGAGGAGGACAGCTGCTTCTGTTCTCTGACCTGGCCTGCAGGGCTAAGGACAGGGCTAGGCCCTGTACATCCTGGCTGGAACGAGGCGGCTGGCGGAGTGGGGGAGCCGGGAGGGCCCTGGCTGTGGGATGGAGCGCCTGGGCTTAGCTTTGTCTCCTGGGCACATGCCCTGCCTCAAACCCAAATCCAGGCCTCATCGCAGCACAACCCCTTCCCTATAAACATCGCTCGTGTGCGCAACCCTCTCATTCAAACACTTCACCAGGCTTCGTCATTCGTGAGCCCATCCCGCGTTTACTGCGTCCCTGTTGTCTTTAAGGTATGGTGCTAGGGGAATTGAGACGGCATTTTGTCCTCAATGCTTATAGTCCAGTAGGGGAGAGGAGATGTCTTCCGCCTTGCACGTAGCTGAATCTGGTCAAAAGGACACACATCAGTGTCCTTGGGGAGGCATGGGGAAAGCAAGGTGGGTTGAAGGCAGGGAGGAGACCATCTTGAGCTGAGTGGATCAGATCAGAAAAGGTTTTACGGATGAGGGAATATTTGAGCTGGGCCTTGAGGAAAGCAGGATTCAGAACAGAAAGATGGCAGGAAGAGAATTCTGAGATGAGGGAACAAGAGGAGCAAACTCAGGTGCCAAAGCAACTGGGCTCTGGTGAGACCCAGGAAAGGGGAACATTGTTCTGTCTTGCATGAAGGTGGGCAGATGGAAGTGGGGTGGTGGGACGTGTTTGGAAGGCAGGGTTGGGAAGTGTGAAGGGCCTTGTTAGGCCAAGTGTGAAGGGCCTTGTTAGGCCAAGCAGGGCTTTGCTCAGTGAGCAGTGGGTCACCACTAAGGGCTCCGGGAAGATCTATCTGGCAGTTGTTTGTAGGAAGAGTAGGGTGAGGGGAGACTGATTAGTCAGCCACACCAGAGAGGTAGGTGAGGGAGTGTGGACCCAGGTGAGGGGTTGGGAGCGGAGAGAAGGGGTGGACCCAGTTGATAGCTGGTGTAGAATCCCTGGCCTTCCCAGCTTGGGAGCCAGGCCCAGGGAGGGGGCCCTTACAGGTTCTGTCGAGGTCGCTGGGAGAATGATCTTGCCAGAAAAATAGACTGGGAACATGAGACAGAGGAATAGATTTTAAGAGTTCAGTTTGGGCCTGGGTGAAGTGGCTCACACCTGTAATCCCAGAACTTTGGGAGGCAGAGGCGGGAGGATGGCCTGAGCCCAGGGATTTTAGACCAGCTTGGACAACATAGAAAATTAAAGAAAACAAAAAAAATAGAAAAAATGAACTGGGCATGGTGGCAGGTGCCTGTAGTCCCAGCTACTTGGGAGGTTGAGGCAGGAGGATCGCTTGAGCTCGGTAGGCTGAGACTACAGTGAGCTGTGATTGCACCATTGTACTCCAACCTGGGCAACAGAGTGAGACCCTCCCTCAAAAAAAAAAAAAAAAAATAGTTCAGGGCTGGATGCAGTGGCTTATACCTGTAATCCCAGCACTTTGGGAGGCTGAGGAGGGCAGACCACGAGGTCAGGAGTTTGAGACCAGCCTGACTAATAGGATGAAACCCCATCTCTACTAAAAATACAAAAAAATTAGCCAGGCATAGTGGCATGAGCCTGTGATCCCAGCTACTCGGGAGGCTGAGGCAGGAGAATCGCTTGAACCCGGGAGGCAGAGGTTGCAGCGAACCGAGATCATGCCACTGCACTCCAGTCTGGGTGACAGAGCAAGACTCTGTCTCAAAAAAAAAAAAAAAAATTTCAGTTTGGGTCATTCTGAAGATTGGCTACTCGTGGGGCATCTGGATGGAGGTGGCAGGGGCTAGAAAGGCAGGACTGCAGCTCAGGAGGGATGTCAGGTCAGAGCATTTAGGAGTGAGATTCCGTTACATAAAGATGAGAGGGAGGCTCTGAGGTCACCCAGGGAGCTGTACCAGGGAGAGGCAAAGATTCAAGGACCAATCCTTGATGAACACTGAGTTTGAGGAGTAGGAAGAGAAAGACGATAAATGAATTTATCAGAAAGATGGGTAGATAGGAAGGGACCCAAGAAGAGACAGTGACCTGCAAGCCCAGGTCTTCTAGAAGAAGGCGGGTGGCCAGCAGGATTAAATATCACAGAGATGCTGAGGGAGAGGAGCTGTCGCTTCTGACAACCAGCAGGTCACTGGCCATTGAGGAGGGTTTGAGGGTATTTAGTGAGGATGAGGAGGCAACATCTTTGGACATAGAAACTTTTAAAAATTAAGTTTGAGAGAAATAAAGACCAGCAACAGTAACTTAAAAGCAGATGGGCTTACAGAGGAAGAGAACATTTTTTTCTTTCCTTTTTCTGTTTATTTATTTTTTTGAGACAGGGACTGACTCTGTTGCGCAGGCTGGAGTGCAGTGGTTGATCAAGGCTCACTGCAGTCTCCACCTCCTGGGCTCAAGCAGTCCTCCCACCTCAGCCTCCCGAGTAGCTAGGACTACCCTATGTCCGACTAATTTTGTTTTTTATGGGAGAGGCAGGACTGACTGTGTTGCTCAGGATGGTCTCAAATCCCTGGGCTTAAGTGATCCACCTGCCTTGGTTTCCCATGGGCATGAACCAGTGCACCTGGCTGAGAAAAGTTTTTTCCTTTTTTTAATTTTTATTTATTTCTTTTGAGACGGAGTTTTGCTCTTGTTGCCCAGGCTGGAGTGCAGTGGCACGATCTTGGCTCACCGCAACCTCCGCCTCCCGGGTTCAAGTGATTCTCCAGCCTCAGCCTCCTGAGTAGCTGGGATTACAGGCATGCGCCACCAAACCCAGCTAATTTTGTATTTTTAGTAGAGACGGAGTTTCTCCATGTTGGTCAGGCTGGTCTTGATCTCCTGACCTCATGATCCGCTCACCTCGGCTTCCCAAGTGCTGGGATTACAGGCGTGAGCCACTGTGCCCGGCCTGTTTAGCCTTTTTTTTTTTTTTTTTTTTTTTGAGAAGGAGTCTCGCTCTGTCACCCAGGCTGGAGTGCAGTGGCACGATCTCGGCTCACTGCAAGCTCCACCTCCTGGGTTCACGCAATTCTCCTGCCTCTGCCTCCCAAGTAGCTGGTACTACAGGCGCCTGCCACCATGCCCGGCTAATTTTTTCTTTTGTATTTTTAGTGGAGACGGGGTTTCACTGTGTCAGCTAGAATGGTCTCGGTCTCCTGACTTTGTGATCTGCCCATCTCAACCTCCCAAAGTGCTGGGATTATAGGCATGAGCCACCACGCCCAGCCAGGTTAGCTTTTTAAAGTGGAAATTGATGCAGTGGACATGTGGCCTGAGTTACCCAGATGATGACCGTAGTCCTCTCTCTCTTTTTTATTTTTTTTTAAATTTTATTTATTTATTTTTTAGTCAGAGTCTAGCTCTGTCGCCCAGGCTGGAGTGCAGTGGCCAGATCTCAGCTCACTGCAAGCTCCGCCTCCCGGGTTCACGCCATTCTCCTGCCTCCGCCTCCCCAGTAGCTGGGACTACAGGGATGTGTCACCACGCCCAGCTAATTTCACTTTTTGTAGATACGTGGTCTCACTACGTCACTGTGTTGTTCAGACTGGTCTCAAGCTCCTGGGCTCAAGTGATTTTACTGCCTTGGCCTCCCAAAGTGCTGGGGCTACAGGTGTGAGCCACTGCACGCAGCTGACTTTGGTTTTCATTCTTCCTTGTGGACTGGGGATGGGAGTCCAGCCTCAGGTCCCCTTCATGATGTGTTCCTGGCTGTGAGGCCTGTGCCTTCTCGTGGTGCACTGGTGGGACTCACTTTGGTGTGAGGACTCACTTTGGCTCAAGGTGGTGGGCTGGCTTCTGTTCTCTCCTGAGTTTGCTCTGGGAGTCCTGGCTCCTCAGGGACCTCACCCCTGACCTCACCTGTCTTCTTAGAGCTAAAAGTTGATCTTCAGACTCTGCCTTCACCCTATTTGGCTCCTTCATTCCCTCCTGGGTCTCCCTTCCCTACCCACACTGGGCCCCTGCTCCGACCCCTGTCCCTGCTACCAAGACCCTGGTCAGGGGAGGAGCTGCAGCTCATTGCAATGGAGACCAGTGACTCGCAGCACAGACGGGCACTTTGCTCAAGTCTGTCTGTGTTTCAGAGCATTCAGAAGTTTTTAGCTCAAGGAAGATGTCTCTAAGATGGAATTTTCCATTTGGCAGGCAAGGTCTTACCCAAAGTTCCTAAATCTCAACACAGAGGTGGTAAATAGTTCACCAGTTCTGAGTGCAGAGGGACTGAGCTACATAGCAGGCGTTTCTCTTCCAGGTGCTGAATGGGTGAAATAATGAATGAATGAAGTGGAGTCCTGATGAGCACAGCTGCTAAGTAGGATCTGCCCAGTGCTCGAGAGGTCCCAGTCCCCTGTGCTCATCCCCAGCTGGGTATCCTCCGCAGGATGTGGCCGGGGTGGGTGCAGTTTAGCAAATGGGATGGATTTAACTGAATTTCTGGAGACTGATCCATTTCCTCGATGGTGGCAGCCTGTGCTGTCATCCTTCTCTAAGATCAGAGAAGTCCTGTTCCATCTGGTTTCAGCCTCCCTCATCCCTCTGCAACCCTGAAGGTGGTTTTACTTGGAGTCAAGGTCCCAGCTGCCCCCCTACTTTGGGGACATGCCTGTTGCCTGTTACTTCCTCATCGTCCCTCACAGAGGGACTCCCAGAGCAGCCATCGCTGAGCCACCCCATCTCAGGGAGGGTGGAAGAATCAGAATGAAAGCATCAAATTACATCAGAATTAAAGCAGCAATTTATTATATTTAATTAATAGGCTAGGCACAGTGGCTCACACCTGTAATCCTGGCACTTTGAGAGGCTAAGGCAGCAGGATTGCTTGAGCCCAGAAGTTCCAGACCAGCTTGGGCAACACAGTGAGATCTTGTCTCTACAAAAAATTTTAAAAATAACTGGATGTACTGGGTACACCTGTGGTCTCAGCCACTCGGGAGGCTGAGGTGGAAGGATGGCTTGAGCCTGGGAGGTTGAGGTTGAGGTTGCAGTGAGCCAAGATTGTACCACTGTACTCTAGCCTGGGCAACAGAGCAAGACCCCATATTTAAAAAAAAAAAGAGAGCACAGAATGAGTGCAGGCTGTGGCCAGCTCTGGCAGGAGAGGAGAGATTGGGTGCCAAGTCCTGAAGAAGTGAGAGATGCTTCCTAAAGGGAGTCCCCCTTTAGGTTAGAAAAGCAGGATGGACTTGGGTTAGGGATGAGGGCACAAAAGGATCAGATAGAAGCATGAGGGTATGGCACGATCTCAGACTCAGATGCCTCAGGGACTGCAGATAGCAGACAGAGTGGGGCATTTGATGAGAGCAGGGAGAGGTGGAAGGCAGCTGTGGGTCCCTCCCTGCGAGGCCCAGCTCTCAAGCCCCCCGTCAGCCCTGTGAGGTCCTGGCCAGCTGCACTGTGCAGGCGGGAACGAGTTGTGTCTCTGCCCTCAGGAGCTGACCTTCTATTTGGGGAGATGACACACACTGAAAAAAAAATGTAACTAACACCCCCAGCCAGCAGCCTCCGCTCACTCTGGTTGAAGTTCAGAAGATGGTTGGGAAGGTTGGCTGTGCAGAGGGACAGGGTTTCAGCCCAACTTCCAGGGAGGGGACGATCGCTGGACGGTTAGCTTGGGGAGGGTGGAAGCTGTGCCTTTGTTTAATTTGCCCGTGTTTCATCACTAACAGTGTAGCACGACGCTTGGCTCATTCAAGGCAGTCAACAATGTCTAATGAATGATAGATGATTTGCGCAGGCAGAGACATCTGAAGATGGTGACAAAAGCCAGGAGGTGAGGAAGCTCAGAGCACTGCCACTGTCAGGGACAGGATGACACTAACTCTGGCTAGAATGTGGGGCTCATGTTCAGGGGAGATTAGGCCACCCTGATGAGTTGGGGCCAGTTGGGAAGAGCCTTGAATGCTGAGCCAAGTAGTTCTTTCGCTCAGTCCTCTGAAGACTCTAGCCTGTTTTCTTCCAGATAGCCCCTCCCTGTTCCCCTCTCTCTCAGATATTTTTGGATGCCTCTAGAGCAGGGACTGTACTCTGAGCTCAAACAGGTGCAGGCAAAGTCTGGCCTGGAGTTCTGGGCTTGTAGGAAGTGGCTTGTGCTAGGAGCTCAGGGGAGAGTCCCTGGGTTTGGGAGCCCCCGCCTCCCCCCACCACTGGATTCCTGCCAAAACTGCAACCCCTGGTCCTCCTTCAGGTAGTCATTTGGCTAGGACCTAGGCCAGCTCAGTTTTCTGCCATAGAATTTCCTCTAGGCTGGGCTTGGTGGCTCTTGCCTGCAATCGCAGCACTTTGGGAGGTTGAAGTGGGTAGATCGCTTGACCCCAGGAGTTCAAGAGTAGCTTGGGTAACATGGAGAAACCCCATATCTACAAAAAATACAACAATTAGCCAGGCGTAATGGCATATGCATGTGGTCCCAGCTGCTTGGGAGGCTGGAGCAGGTGGATCTCTTGCGCCCAGGAGGTCATGGCTGCAGTAAACTGTGATTGTGCCACCGCACTCCAGTCTGGGTGTCAGAGCAAGACTCTGTTGCAAAAAAAAAAAAAAAAAAAAAAAAAAAAAATTCCCCTAGATGACAATAGGTAAAGGCTTGACCAAGCCATTCCTTTGGAAGCCATGCCACTGATGGACATCCAGTTTACACAGCATTTAGGGCCCGATGTGACCGCCTGTGCCCGTGTCCACCAGAGAGGCCTCTAGCCGATTTGTTGGTTACTTAGTGTCAAGTAGTAGATGGTTACTTGTTTTTCTTGACCTTACCCAAGGAGATCAAGAGATCAGGAGTGCTCTCTAGGACTTGGGAAAAGTCTGGAAAAGAACTGGAGAAGTGTCAAGTACTCGCCCTCTCCTGGGGAGACCATCCTGGCTTCGGGCTCCGAAGACACCAGCCCACCTCCTTTCCTGCCTTTGTTTCCTTTCTGAATTGGTAGTTAAGCCGGTGGGTACCCCACCAAGTCCCTCCTCACCTGGGGCTGCCCACACAGAGGCAGAGCAGCTGGCCTTGGGTGGGGCGCAGTGGGAGCACCGGAACCTGGGGGCAGAGCAAATGCTGGTTTTGTCACAAATCGGCTGCCAAGTCCCTGACTATCTCTGCATCTGTTTCTTCACCCATAAATTGGGGATAATGATCCTTGCCCTATTTCCAGCATGGGCCTGTTTCGTGACTATAATAAGAAAACGGTTATCGGATGCTTAAAATATTTTTTGATACCAGATACTTTTTGAGGTTAAAAGGACTATGACAAGAATGGCAGGTTATCACTCTTGTGAGTGTGCGGCAACTTGACATTTGCCTCCAGTTTCCTGAAATATCATGAAACTTGACCAACCAGGGGAATCCATCAACACGCCGCCCCTGCTCAGGACTGTTAATATCCTTGGGATTCTCTGTCCTCAAAGAGCTTACAGACTAGGAGGGGAGACAGCCCCTGCTCATGACATGAATAGAGAACCATATAAGGTAGACGTAATCCGCGGCTAAAAATAAGCAGCCTGAGGGTGCAGAGAAAGGGGGAGCGGTTGTCGGGGAATGCTTCCTGGAAGGGGGGCTCGAGCTGGGTTTCAGAGCATGTGGGCCCCAGGATGGTGACGACAGGGTCTAGGGCCATGAGGGGCTTGAGCTGGGTTTCAGAGCATGTGGGCCCCAGGATGGTGACAACAGGGTCTGGGGCCATGGGAATGGTGAAAACGATCGGCTCAGTGTTAAATGGTGTTGGGAAGATTTCACAGCACCAGGCTTAGGTGTTGGTTTCTATGTGATCTTCCTGGGACTACGGTAACAAATTGCAACAAACTCAGTGGCTTAAAACCATAGCTATTTTTTTTTTTTTTTTTTTGAGGCAGGGTCTCACTCTGTTGCCCAGCCTGGAGTGCAGTGGTGCGATCTCTGCTCACTGCAATCTCTGCCTCCCGGGCTCAAGTGATCCTCCCACCACAGCCTCCCAAGTAGCTGAGACTATAGGCATGCACCACCACGCCCAGCTAATTTTTGTATTTTTTGTAGAGACAGGGCTCTCGCCATGTTGCCTGGACTGGTCTTGAACTTCTGGGCTCAAGTGATCCTACCTCGGCCTCTCAAAGTGCTGGGATTACAGGTGTGAGCCACTGTGCCTGGCCAAAACCACAGAAATTTATTCTCTCACAATTCTGGAGTCCAAATGTCTGAAATCAAGGTGTTGGCAGGGCCACATTCCCTTTGAAAGGTCTAAGGGGGATCCTTCCTTGCCTCTTCCAGCATCCAGTGGTGGCCAGCAATTCCTGGCATTCTTTGAGTGGCAGCTTCATCACTGCACTCTCTGCCTCTGTCATCATGTGGCCTTCTCCCCTGTCTGTGTGTCCCTGTGTCCTCTCCTCATCACCTAAGGACATTGCAGACGTTGGGTTTAGGGCCCACCTAATCCAGTATGATCTCATCTTAACCAATTACATTAGAAAGACCCTATTTCCATAAGAGGTCACATTCTTCCTAGGTGTGATAGCTCATACCTATAATCCCAGCACTTTGGGAGGCCAAGGTGGGGACGGATCACGAGGTCAGGAGTTCAAGACCAGCCTGATCAACATGGTGAAATCCTGTCTTTACTAAAGATAAAAAAATAAATAAATAAATAACCAGGCATGGTGGTGCCCGCCTGTAATCCCATCCACTTGGGGGGCTGAGGCAGGAGAATTGCTTGGACCCGGGAGGTGGAGGTTGCAGTGAGCCGAGATTACACCACCACACTCCAGCCTGGGCGACAGAGTGAGACTCTGTCTCAAAAAAAAAAAAAAGAAAAAAATCACATTCTGAGATTCTAGGTGGATATGAATTTTAGGGAGACGCTAATTTGGGGGAGCTTTCTCCTAGGGGACAGTCTCCCACTGGGTAGAGGGAGTACCTGTTTCCTTGGTCCTCTTTGTTCCACAGCGCATGTGTTGCCCCCCTGGCTGATCTGGAGCTCTGCAGACACATCTGGACAAGTGTGTTGAATGAACGAATGGACAGATGGCTCGGGCAGAGATTCTCAGGAGGCAGCACAGCCTAGCAGTGGTGCTAGGTAGGAGGGTGGCTGCCCAGGTGGGGAGAATTGACCAGAATTGCCCAGCTCCTAGGGGGTGTGCCTCTGACGCAGAATGAGGTAGATAGGGGAAAGGGATGGAGGTCTGGGTCCTGGCTGCCTGTGTGATGATAAGAGGAGGGGACCAAGAAGCCAGAAGCCCAGGACCAGCTTGCTCTGTGACCTGAGGCCCAGCTCTTCTGCACGAGGCCCCAGCACACAGTCCCCTCAAAGTCTTGGCCCTGGGCACAGCAGCCAAGCAGGAAATGGTGCAGGATGCGAAAGCACTTCCTCATCTGCAGAAGCTCCTCAGAGGAAGAACTTGTGAGTGAACTTTATTTTAGATTCAGGGGGTACGTGGGCAGGTTTTTTACATGGATGTAGTGTGTGATGCTGAGGTTTGGGCTTTTGTTGATCTTATCAGCCAAATAGTCAACATAGTACCCAATAGGTAGTTTGTCAACCCTTGTCCTCTTTCTCACTCTCCCGTCTAGTAGTCCCCGGTGTCTGTTGCACCCCTCTTTATGTCCATGTGTCCAATGCTTAGCTCCCACTTATAAGTGAGAATACACAGTCTTTGGTTTTTTGTTTCTGCCTTAATTCGCTTGGGATAATGGCCACCAGCTGCATCCATGTTTCTGCAAACAACATGATTTTTTTTTTTTTTTTTTTGAGACAGAGTCTCGCTCTGTCGCCCAGGCTGGAGTGCAGTGGTGCCAACTTAGCTCACTGCAAGCTCCGCCTCCTGGGTTCACGCCATTCTCCTGCCTCAGCCTCCCTAGTAGCTGGGTCTATAGGTACCCGCCACCATGCCCTTCTAATTTTTTTGTATTTTTAGTAGAGTCGGAGTTTCACCATGTTAGCCAGGATGGTCTCGATCTCATGACCTCGTGATCCACCCACCTCAGCCTCTGAAAGTCCTGGAATTACAGTTGTGAGCCATCGCACCTGGCCATGATTATTTTTTTTAATGGCTGTGTGGTATTCTATGGTGTAGATGTACCACATCTTCTTGATTCAGTCCACTGTTGATGGGCACCTAGGCTGATTCAGTGTCTTTGCTGTTGTGAGTAATGCTGCAGTGAACACGTGAGCGTGTGTGTGGAACCTTCTTGAGTGTTGCTGAGAAGTTCACTTTCTTATGACCTCTCCCTCTCTAGAAGGAGGAGGGCTCCCTCACTAGAAGGCTGTGTCTTCTCACTGTGGGTGGCAGGGGTCCCAAACCCAGAGGCTGGGGTGTTTGAGCAGCCATTGAAGCTGGTGGCTGTGGCTCGGTCCAGTTCTGGAGGGGAACAGGAGTGAGGAGACTGGTCCCCACCTCTACCCAGCCCCAGGGTCTTCAGGCCTTTCTTTTTTTTCTTTTTCCCTTTCTTTCTTTCTTTCTTTCTTTCTTTCTTTCTTTCTTTCTTTCTTTCTGTCTTTCTGTCTTTCTGTCTTTCTGTCTTTCTGTCTTTCTTTCTTGTCTTTCTTTCTTGTCTTTCTTTCTTTCTCTCTTTCTTTCTTTTCTTTGGAATCTCGCTCTGTCACCCAGGCTGGAGTGCAGTGGTGTGATCTCAGCTCACTGCAAGCTCCACCTCCCAGGTTCACGCCATTCTCCTGCCCCAGCCTCCTGAATAGCTAGGATTACAGGCGCCCGCCACCACACCTGGCTAATTTTTTGTATTTTTAGTGGAGATGGGGTTTCACTGTGTTAGCCAGGATGATTTTGATCTCCTTACCTCGTGATCTACCCACCTTGGCCTCCCAGAGTGCTGGGATTATAGGCGTGAGCCACTGCGCCTGGCCTTTGTTTTTTTTTTATAGACAGAGTCTCGCTCTGTTGCCCAGGCTGGAGTACAGTGGTGTGATCTCGGCTCACTGCAACCTCCACCTCCTGGGATCGAGCAGTTCTCTGCCTCAGCCTCCCGAGTAACTGGGATTATAGGCACATACCACCATATCGAGCTAATTTTTGTATTTTTAATAGAGATGGGATTTCACCATCTTGGCCAGGCTGGTCTTGAACTCCTGACCTTGTGATCCACCTGCCTCAGCCTTCCAAAGTGCTGGGATTACAAGTGTGAGCTACCGTTCCCGGCCTTCAGGCCTTTTCAGAAGTGGCCACCAATGATCAGGAGGCCTGGTCCAGGAAGCCCAGGCTGCCCTCCTTAGACCAGTATCCCAGGCCCTCCTTAGACAAGCATCCCAGGCCTTCCTTAGACTAGCATCCCAGGCCCTCCTTAGACCAGCATCCCAGGCTCTCCTTAGACCAGCATCCCAGGCTCTCCTTAGACCAGCATCCCAGGCTCTCCTTTGACTGTGTCCCACTGTCCTAACCACAGCCACTGTCCCCACACACCTGGCTGGGCTCCTGCAGTGTCCCACCCCAAATGACTTCACTTCCTCGTGGGCTCCTCCACTAAGCCCTTTGGGTTCACATTCTTGTTCAGGAGCTGCGCTGAAGTTAGTTCCATCTTTCTGCCTGCTTACCTTTCCTTCCAATAAGATCTTAAGGTCTTTAAGAGGAGGCCCTGCAACTCAGCAGTTCAGTTTGTGTGGCTGTCACATGTTGAAAGGTGTAGAAAGCAGCTCCTCTGGTGCCTTTTAATAATGAGAAGCAGGCCTGCAGAGGTTAGGTGACATGGCCTGAGGACACAGCCTACTCCTAGGCAAGCACTTCTCTGGTTCTGAATCTGGGTCCTCTCCTGTCTCTTGGAACCCAAGTGGGGTTGAGGGAAGGTCTTTCATTTTGCCACCACCACCATTGATACATCCATTCATCCATCCTTCCATCCACCTGTCTGTCCACCAATCCATCCATCCACCCATCCATCATCTACCCATCATCCATCTACTCATCTACTCACCCATTCATCCCCTCCACTCATCTATCCATTCATCCACCCATCATCCATTTACTCATCCACCCACCCACACATCCATCCTTCCATCCATCAGTCTACCCATCCATCCATCTCTCCATTCATCTATCCATCCACCCATTCTTCTTTCCACCCATCTGTCCATCCATCCATCTACCTATCCATCCATCCATCCATCCATCCATCCATCCACCCATCCATCCATCCATCCATCCATCCATCCATCCATCCATCCATTCATTCATCCACCCACCCTTCCATCCATCCACCCATCTATCCATGCATCCACCCATCCATCCATCATCCATCCACCTACCCATCCATGCACCCATCCATTCATCCATCCATCCACCCACCCACCCATCTACCCATATTGGGGGAAACCCCACCCCCGATATTCAATGTGCGTTCTTTTCTATTTCCCTAAGTGTCAGCTGGTCTGAGAAATAAAGGGAAAGAGTACAAAAGAGAGAAATTTTAAAGCTGGGTGTCCGGGGGAGACATCACATGTCGGCAGTTTCCATGATGCTCCCTGAGCTGTAAAACCAGCAAGTTTTTATTAGTGATTTTCAAAAGGGGAGGAGTGTACGAATAGGGTGTGGATCACAGAGATCACATGCTTCACAAGGTAATAAAATATCATAAAGCAAATGGAGGCAGGGAGAGATCACAGGACCACAGGATGGGGCGAAATTAAAATTGCTAATGAAGTTTCAGGCACACTTCGTCATTGATGACATCAGGAGACAGAGTTTGAGAGCAGACAACCTGTCTGATCAAAATTTATTAGGCGGGAATTTCCTTGTCCTAATAAGCCTGGGAGCGCTACAGGAGACCAAGGCTTATTTCATCCCTTCGCTTTCAACCATGAAAGACAGCCGCCCTCAAAGGGGCCATTTCAGGGGCCATTCTCTTTCTCTGGGATGTTGCTTGCTGAGAAAAAGAATTCAGCGATATTTCTCCTATTTGCTTTTGAAAGAAGAGAAATATGGCTCTGTTCCACCTGGCTCACCAGCAGTCAGAGTTTAAGGTTATCTCCCTTGTTCCCTGAACATTGCTGTTATCCTGTTCTTTTTTCAAGGTGCCCAGATTTCATATGGTTCAAACACACATGCTCTACAAACAATTTATGCAGTTAATGCAATCATCACAGGGTCCTGAGGCGACATACATCCTCCTCAGCTTATGAAGATGATGGGATTAAGAGATTAAAGTAAAGACAGGCATAGGAAATCACAAGGGTATTGATTGGGGAAGTGATAAATGTCCATGAAATCTTCACAATTTGTGTTCAGAGATTGCAGTAAAGACAGGCGTAAGAAATTATAAAAGTATTAATTTGGGGAATGAATAAATGTTCATGAAATCTTCACAATTTATGTTCTTCTGCCATGGCTTCAGCCAGTCCCTCCGTTCGGGGTCCCTGACTTCCCACAACACACCCATCTGTCCATCTGTCTGTCCATCCATTCATCTATCCACTCTTCCATTCATTCACCATCCATCCTTCCTTTTATCCATCCTTCCATTCATCAATCCACCCATTTATCCATCCATCCATTTGTCCGTTCATCCATCCATCCATCATCCATCCATCCATCCATCCATCCATTTATCCATCCATTTGTCCTTTCATCCATCCATCATCCATCCGTCCATCCATCCGTCCATTCTTCCATCTATTCATCCATCCATCCACCCACTCATCCACCCACACACCTATTCATCCACCCATCCATCCATCTACTCATCCATCCAACCATCCATTCATCCTTCCATCCATTCATCCATTCATCCATCCTTCCATTCATCTTTCCATCCATCCTTCCATTCATCCATCCATCCATTCTTCCATCCATCCATCCATTCACCCATCCATCCACCCATCCATTTATCTATTATGCATCCATCCACCCACTCATCCATCCTTCCATTCATCTGTTCATCCATATTTCCTTTCATTCATCCTTCCGTTCCTTCATCCACGTGTTAACCCATCCTTCATCCTTCCATTCACCCTTCCTTCCATCCATCCATCCATCCACCCATTTATTCATCCATTCATGTATTTATCCATCCATCTGTCCATTCACCCATTCATCTGCCCATCCATCCATCCTTCCATATATCTGTCCATCCATCTGTCCCTCCATTCATCCATCCATCCATCCATCCATCCATATATCTGTCCATCTGTCTCTCCATTCATCCATCCATCTACCCACCCATCCATCCATCCATCCATCCATCCATCCATACTTCCACCCACCCACCTACCCATTCATCCATCTGTCTATCCTTCCATCCATCCTTCCATTCATCCATCCACCCATCCATCCATTCATCCATCCACCCATCCACCCATTCATCTGTTTATCCATCCATCCTTCCATTCATCCATCCACCCATCCATCCATTCATCTGTTCATCCATCCATCCTTCCATTCATTCATCCATCCAGCTGTCCATTCATCCATTCATCCATCCATCCAATGGCTGCCCTAGGTGCTGGGGCTACAAAATCCCTGACAGACAGGAAACTGAGTAAGTTATGTAGATTATTAGAAGGTGGTAGATGCAATGGAGAAAAACCAGGGATGGAAAATGGGGAAGACCGACTAGGAGACAATATTCAGTAATTCAGTAGGTGGCCAGGGAAGGCCTTATGGAGCTGGTGACATTGGAGCAGACTCAGAAGAGGAAGGAGTGAGTCAGATGGTTGTCTGGGAAGCATGAACAGTCTCAGCAGAAAGCAAAGCAAGCATAGGAGGCAGGAGGGGCCCTGAGGAGCAAATCCAGGGTGGTTGGACACAGTGGATGATGGGGAACATGGGACAGATGGGGTCACAGGCAAAGCAGGGCTAGAGGGCGCAGGCCTCCAAGTCACCATAGGATGTTGGCCTCTTCTTTGGATGAGGTGGGAGCCATTGGAGGGAGTGTGTGGAGTTGGGGTCTCCTGTTGCTCTGCTGCTGTTTGGGAAACACACAGAGGATGGGGGACAGAAGCAGGCAGCTCGGGAAGGGGTGACGTCAACAATCCAGGTGGGAGATGACAGTGGCTGGGCCAGAGAGCCAGCGGGGGCAGGGTGTTAAGAAATGGTTGGATTGAGGGTATATTTTGAAGGTAAATGACAGGTTTAATTAAGGTTTTGGAGAAAGAAAAGAATCAGACACATTATTATTATTATTATTATTATTATTGTTATTATTACTTTGAGACAGGGTCTCACTTTGTCACCCAGGCTGGAGTGCAGTGGTACAATCAGGGCTCACTGAAGCCTCAACCTTCCGGGTTCAGGCGATCCTCCCACCTCAGCCGCCTGAGTAGCTGGCACTACGGGTGCACACTACCACACCCAGTTCATTTTTTGTATTTTTGGTAGAGATGAAGTCTCCCTATGTTGCCCAGGCTGATCTTGAACTCCTGGCCTCAAGACATCCTCTCACCTCAGCCTCACCGAGTGCTGGGATTACAGGGTGAGCCACCACACCCGGCTCTTTATTATTTTTGAAAACAGGTTTACTGAGATATAATTCATACGTCATGTAATTTTCTCATTTGAAACGTACAATTCAGTCATTTTAAATATATTCACAGATACATGCAGGCATCAACACAGTCAATTTTAGAACATTTTTTATCACCTCGAAAAGAAGCTCTGGGCCCTTTAGCACTCGCTCCCCAGTTCTCCTCCACCATCCATTCCTCCCTGCTCCCCCAGCAACCACCAATCTGCTTTCTGTCTCTATGGATTTGCCTATTCTGGACTTTCATATAAATGGAATCACACAATATGTGGTCTTTTATGTCCGACTTCTTTCACTTACCACCATGTCTTCCAGGTTCAGCCATGTTGTAGCAGGTGGCAGGCTCCACTCCTTTCCATGGCTGGGAAATATTCCATTGTGTGGATAGACCACGTTCTGTTTATCCATTGATCTACTGATGGATAGTCAGGCTGTTTCCACTTTTCGGCTGTTGTGAATCACACTGCTCATAAACATCAGTGTACAGGTTTTTGTGTGGATATACATTTTGGGGACACTGTTTATTTATTTATTTATTTTTTGAGACAGGATCTTGCTCTGTTGCCCAGGCGAGAGTGCAGTGAGTGCAGTGGTGCAATCTCGGCTCACTACAACTTCCGTCTCGTGGGCTCAAGCCATCCTCCCACCTCAGCCTCCTGAGTAGCTGGGACCACAGGTGTGAGCCTTACACTAATTTTTTTTTTTTTTTTTTGAGAGGGAGTCTCGCTGTGTCGCCCAGGCTGGAGTGCAGTGGCCGGATCTCAGCTCACTGCAAGCTCCGCCTCCCGGGTTTACGCCATTCTCCTGCCTCAGCCTCCGGAGTAACTGGGACTACAGGCGCCCGCCACCTCGCTCGGCTAGTTTTTTTTTTTTGTATTTTTTAGTAGAGACGGGGTTTCACCGGGTTAGCCAGGATGGTCTCGATCTCCTGACCTCGTGATCCACCCATCTTGGCCTCCCAAAGTGCTGGGATTACAGGCTTGAGCCACCGCGCCCGGCCCACTAATTTTTTTTAATTAAAAATTTTTTTTTATAGAGATGAGGTTTCATCCTGTTGCCCAGGTTGGTCTCGAACTCCTGAGCTCCAGCAATCCTCCTGTCTCAGCCTCCCAAAGTCCTGGGATTATAGGCATGAACCACCATGCCCGGCCTCACTTTATCTTAATATTAGAAATATGTTGTACATTCTAGTACCCTCCAGCTTTCAGAATTCCTCCCACTGTGTGACAGTACATAGGCAGTCCATCAATAGTAGTGGAATGAAGGCCCCGCAAGCCTGAGGGGTGGGCAGGGTGGGTGTTTTTCTCTTCTGTTTTATTACTAATGAAACATGCCCAGAAATGTTTAAATACTTGCTTGAGGTCCCACTGCTGATTAGGGGAGAACACTTGGGCTCCTAATGCTGATTTTCCACTCCTCTCTCTCTCCCTCCTCCTCTCCTCTCCCTCCTCCGAGGCCCGGGGTCCAGGGCTGTTCCATCGCTGTGCTCCTTGGGCAGCTCTGCCTGGCCACCAGAGTTCCATCCATGGTAGTTGCTGTGAGGGCCCCCGACTGCCAGCTGCTCTTCTCTCTGCATTCTCCTCCCAGGAATATCATCTGGCTGGGAGCAGGGCCAGCTATGCCCCCACCCATGATGGGCCTGGGGCTGATGGGCATCAGCGTTTGTTGGCCGCCTGTGGCCATGGCAATGGATCATAGCTAGGAAGGCGGTCCCAGGGGCAGGACTGGTGCAGCCTCATACAGGCAGGTTCCTCCAACCTTTGTAACCTGTAGGTCTCTGGGAAGGTGGGCTTAGATTGACTCCCATAATCAAGGTCCAAGGATGGGGGTTCTCTCTTGTGTGTGAGAATCTTCTAGGAACTTATTTAAAAGGCAGATTCCTTGCTGGATATGGTGGCTCATCTTTCTGTAATCTCAGCCCTATGGGAGGCCCAGGTGGGAGGTTCACTTGAGCCCAGCCTGGATAACAGAGTAAGACCCTGTCTTTACAAAAAACATTTAAAAACATAGCCAGATATGATGGCATGCACCTGTAGTTCCACTACTCGGGAGGCTGAGGTGGGAGAATCATTTGAGCCTTGGAATTTGAGGCTGCAGTGAGCCATGACTGCACCACTGCACTCCAGCTTGAGTGACAGAGCAAGATTCTGTCTCTTAAAAAAAAAAAAAGGTGGATTCGTGAGGCCCCCTGCCCACTCTGAGTTTGTTGCAGAGGCCTGAGAATAAGCCTTTTTTTTTTTTTTGAGACGGAGTCTTGCTCTGTCACCCAGGCTGGAGTGCAGTGGCACAATCTCAGCTCACTGCAAGCTCCGCCTCCTGGGTTCATGCCATTCTCCTGCCTCAGCCTCCCAAGTAGCTGGGATTACAGGTGCGCAGCACCATGCCCAGCTAATTTTTTTTGTATTTTTAGTAGAGATGGGGTTTTACCATGTTGGCCAGGCTGGTCTTGAACTCCTGACCTCAAGTGATCTGCCCACCTCAGCCTCCCGAAGTGCTGAGATTATAGGCAGGAGCCACCGCACTCAGCCTAATTTTTGTATTTTAAGTAGAGACAGGGTTTCATCATGTTGGCCAGGCTGATCTCAAACTCCAGACCTCAGGTGATCCATCTGCCTCAGCTTCCCAACGTGCTGGGATTACAGGCGTGAGCCACCGCATCCCACCAGGGATTGTACTTTTAACCAGGCTCCTCTGTGTTCCTTTTGCAAACAGCCCCCAAGCCATACCTTGAGAAGTGCTGGCCAGGAGCAAGGCTCATTACTGTCAGGTGCTCTCAGTGTAGCCAACAGGTACTTATAGTGGGGGGATATCTGCCAGGCCCCAGCTGGACACCTACAACCATCCTGGGGACAAGCCACAGGCATCAGCCTCCAGAAGCTGCTCACCTATGGAGGGACACAGGTTAAAAGAAAAAAAAAAAAAGGGCTGGGCGCAGTGGCTCACGCCTGTAATCTCAGCACTTTGGGAGGCCGAGGCGGGTGGATCACCTGAGGTCAGGAGTCCAAGACCAGCCTGGGCAACATTGCAAAACCCCGTCTCTACCAAAAATATAAATATTAGCTGAGCATGGTGGTGCACACCTGTAGTCCCAGCTACTCAGGAGGCTGAGGCAGGAGAATCACTTGAACCCAGGAGGTGGAGGTTGCAGTGAGCTGAGATCGCACCACTGCACTCTATCCTGGGTTACAAGAGTGAGACCCTGTTTTTTAAAAAAAGCCGTCACATAGGGTGATGTCACATAGGTGACAGGTGCTGCAGGGACACAGAGCAGAGGAGGGGTCAGGAAGGCCTCCTAAGGGATGGGCCTCAAAGCTGAGATCTGAAATGTGAGCCGGGATTAGTGAGGGGCCAGGCCGGGGAAGAGGGTGGCAGCGGGTTAGGCAGGTGGTGGTGTGGGCTATTGGGAGACCTGTTATGGGTTGGAATGCATCCCCCAGAAGGATGTGTTGAAGTCCTAACCTCAGAACCTCAGAATGTGACCTTATTTGGAAGTAGGGTGGTTGCAGATGTAGTTAGTTAAGAAGAGGTCATGCTGGAGTGGGGCTGGCGGTAAATCCAATATGCAGGTGTCCTTATGGGAAGAGAAAAGACACAGACACACAGAGAAGGCCTTCTGTCGATGGAGGCAGAGACTGGAGTGACGCAGCCACAAGCCAAGAGTTGCTGGCAAACACCAGAAGCTAGAGAGGCAACGAAGGAGTCTCTCCTGTGGGTTTCAGAGGAGGTGGCCCTCTTGGCACCTTGATTTGAGACTTCTGGCCTTCAGGACTGTGAGTGAACACATTTCCATTGCTTTACGACACTGAGTTTGTAGTGCTTTGTCACAGCAGTCCCATAGAACAAATACAAAACCACATTCAGGCGTCAGTGCAGGGATCTGGGCCTTTTTTGGCTAGGGCTGAGCAGGACCCTTTGGGCAGGCCGGCCCACTGAGCTCCTCAGACATGGGCTGGAGGTGGCCATGTGTGGCTGTCGGTGTTGACCAGGGAGGGTCAGCCCGGGGACAGCGAGTGTGGAATGTACACTTGCTCTAGCCCTGCCATGGCTTCAACCTTCCTGTCTTCAGGGGAGTCCCGTGGGAACTAGGGAGTAGGCAGCCAGGCCTGCTGAGGGAAAAGAAAAGAATGGAATAGGCCAGGCACTGTGGCTATAATCCCAGCATTTTGGGAGGCTGAGGCAGGCGGATCATGAGGTCAGGAGATCGAGACCATTCTGGCTAACGTGATGAAACCTGTCTCTACTAAAAATACAAAAAATTAGCTGGGCGTGGTGGCACACACCTGTAGTCCCAGCTACTCGGGAGGCTGAGGCAGGAGACTCGCTTAAACCCAGGAGGTGGACGTTGCAGTGAGCCGAGATCGCAGCACTGCACTCCAGCCTGGGTGACAGAGTGAGACTCTGTCTCAAAAAAAAAAAAAAAAAAGCTCTGCTCTGGGCACCAGCCTGACACTACTGTGGCCTCCTGGACACAGCCCTCAGAGACTCACCAAGGGGCTGTCCTTTGTAGGAACAATAGGAGGACAGATGAGCAAGCCAGGGGCCCCAGCTCCCAGGGGCAGGGCAGAATGTGGGCATCCAAAGCTTAGAAACGTCAGGGAGAAGGGCAAGTTGTATTTGTCTGGGCCCCCCATGGGAAGACTGCGGCTGCGGGGTCAGCAGACCTTGTCTTTAGTCCTAGCGTGGTCCCAGTGCACTTGGTGACTTCTGCAAGCTCCTTTTTCCTCTCTGGGCATTGGTTTCCTCATCTGTGAAAAGAAAGAGTTGGATTAAAGAGTTGGACTAGTTACTTTCTAAGTTTCTTTCTAGTTCTAGAGCCTTGAATGCAAAAATAACCATAAGGATAAATAAGATGAGACCTGGGGCCATGAATGCCAGGACCCAGCGGTGGGGCCCATCTGTCATGGATTCGGTGACACCCTCTGGGAAAGAAAGTGGAAAAATCTGGCCTTTTTTTTTTTTTTTTTTTTTTTTTTTTTGAGATGGAGTCTCACTCTGTCACCCAGGCTAGAGTGCAGTGGCGCGATCTCGGCTCACTGTAAGCTCCACCTCCCGGGTTCACACCATTCTCCTGCCTCAGTCTCCCGAGTAGCTGGGACTACAGGCGTCCGCCACCACGCCTGGCTGATTTTTTGTATTTTTAGTAGATATGGGGTTTCACCGTGTTAGCCAGAATGGTCTCGATCTCCTGACCTCATGATCCGCCCGCCTCCGCCTCCCAAAGTGCTGGGATTACAGGCGTGAGCCACCGCGCCCGGCTAAATCTGGCCTTTTGATGTCTAGGCAGCAGTTTTTCCAGAAGGGTCTATGAGCCGGGGAACACGGGGCAGGACATTTGTGTATTCTTGCTGCCCCAGCTCTGCCGGAGGCCTGGCCTTCCTCCTCAATCAACTCTGTGTAGACTTGGGAACCTCTGGCTTCTCTGGTCTCCCTGGCAGTTGTAGGAGAGACGGCTGAGGACACCTCCCCGGCTGAGCAGGTCGGGGGCTGTGTGACCCATTGTCTGGCACTCTGGGTGTGGCATTTCCTCTCACCTGCTCTGCTAATGGGGACAGAGCTGCTGGTGACAGAGGAGCGGGGCCCCGTGTGGTCCAGCGGGCCGGTGTACGAGGCTCTTGAAAGCTGTGGGGACAGCTGTGATTTCACTTGTGCGGTAGGAGCAGAGCACCGCTGTACTGGAGGCCAGAACTGCTCCTGCCCCACCTCTGCAGCTCAGCCCTGGCTGCGTTCTCCCGGCCCGAGTGGTTTCTGAAGGGCTGATTGTCTCACTCCCAGTGCTCCCTTCCTTACCATGAGGATGAGGAGGCCACACGGCGCTGCTAATGACCTCCCTCCAACTGTGTTGCTGTCTCAGAGAGCTTTGAAGGGCCCTTACCAGCCCTCTGCCTTCAGAAAGGGCCTCCCTCCCATTCTCAGAAAGACGTGGCCCTTAGAATGGATGTTTAAACTTCCTGAGTGCGCATTTGCGTTGGGGGTGAAGTGCGGGGTCACCTCACTTCAGTGACTGGACAGAAGAGATGGGACGTGGTGGGGAGAGGGGAGGCCACATGTGGCCTCAGATGTTGCTAGTGAATCAGGGCTACTGAGGCTGGAGTCAGGGACTGCAGTGGTTAACTTTGGGATCAGCAGAACGAGTTCCTGGCCCCTGGGAGTGTTGACAGCTCTGCCTGCTCCATTCCCAGACCAGCCAGAACTTCACCAAGAGCGCAGGGCTCACCCCCGAGGCACCCTGCAGCTCCTGGCCTAAGCTGCCTCTGGCTGGCAGCCAGGGAGGAGGAGTCCCAGGCAGAAGGACGGCTCTGGGTCCCCTGACTGAGCCCCCAGACCCGGAGGGCTAAAGGAACAGTGTGAAGGGCCAGCTGGCTCGGCTCTTGTCTGAAGCTGGCTCTGCTTTGGCCCACTCAGCGAATTTGGGATTTGGCCTGGTGTCTTTGCTCTTCTAGGAAAGAATGATGTTCATAGCTGACATTTGTTGAAATGCTTTGAGCACCACCTGATGTCTAAAACACTCTGATGAGGCTGGCAAAGCAGGTATTGTTATCTGCATTTTATGGGTGAATAAATGGAGGCTCGCTTGAGCCCAGAAGTTTGAGACCAACCTGGGCAACATAGTGAGACCTTGTCTTTACAAAAAATAAAACAATTAGCCAGGCGTGTTGGCGCGTGCCTCTAGTCCCAGCTACTCTGGAGGCTGAAGTATGACAAGCATGACAAGTAGGAAGGCTGCAGTGAGCCTTCATCACACTGCTGCACTCCAGTCCGGGTGACAGAGCAAGACCCTGTCTCTAAGGGACAGGGTCTGTAAAAAAAGAAAAAGAGTAAGGGGCAGAACCCAGCACTCCTGACTTCCAGGTGCATTCAGAGAGACCAGCCACTATCCAGGAGGCCAGAGCCTCAGCCCCAGGAAGAAAGAAAAGACATAGCTGTGGGCCTGGCTCAGGCTAGGGAAGGTGTCACACCCACTTCCCAAGCTCCCATGTTTCTCAAGAAGATTCCCTCCAGCTTCCCTGGATTGGGGATGGGGTGGGCCTGGATTCCTTGACCCCTTCACCTGCCAAGCTGGAGATGGCTCTGACCTTCACCCAGGATAGCTGTTAGACTGAGACCTGGGGAGCCAGGCTCCCTTGGCTTCCAGTGAGTCTTTTCCTGTCTGGGGCCCAAAAGTTAGACCAGCACCTCCTCCCCACAGATCCCAGGGAGATTCGATTTCTTTGGACTGGGAGGTGGGGGGAAGCCAGCCACCTGCCTCGGTCTGTCTCAGAACCTAGCCTGCATCCGTTTCTCCTTCCTTTCCCTTTCCTCCCCAGCTAGGCCCCTCTGAAGGGAGGCAGCAGGCCCAAGGCCTCCTGCAAAGATTTCTGTTCACTGCAGGCACGGCTGATCTCTGGAAAAATTGAGTGCTCTGTAGAGCATCCCTGCTAGTAATTGACTCACACTGAGGGGTTAGGATATCATGTTTTGTTCTTTCTGAGGTATTTGTCTTTTAAAAGTGAATAGTGGCCAGGCATCGTGGCTCATGCCTATAATCCCAGCACTTTGGGAGGTTGAGGCGGGTGGATCACTTGAGGTCCGGAGTTTGAGGCCATCCTGGCAAACATGGTGAAACCCGCATCTCTACAAAAAATACAAAAATTAGCTGAGTGTGGTTGCATGTACTTGTGGTCCCAGCTACTCAGGAGGCTGAGGCAGGAGAATTGCTTTATTCTGGGAGGCGGAGGTTGCAGTGAGCCGAGATTGCACCACTGTACTCCAGCCTGAGCGACAGAGATGCTGTCTCAAAAAATAATAAATACATAAAATAAAAATAAAATAAAAGTGAATAGTCATGTATACTCATGACTCCTCCAGGCATCAGTGACAAGCATGTATATATATGATGGTTGTGGGATTTTTGGTAATTTCTTCCTACCTCCCAAACCAAGAATTTCCAGGCATTGGAGGTGGAGTGGGGAGTGAAGTTATTCTGTCAATTCTCAGGACTCTATGGACCAAAAACAATTGTGTTGAAGTCTTAATCCTTTTTTTTTTTTTTTTTTTTTTTTTTGAGACAGGGTCTCCCTCTGTTGCCTAGGGTGGAGTGTAGTGGTGTGGTCAAAGCTCATTGCAACTTCAAACTCCTAGGCTCAAGGGCTCCGTCAACCACACCCTCGCCAGTAGCTGGGACCGCAGGCACATGCCACCATGCCGAGCTAATTTTAAAATTTTGTGTAAAGATGAGGTCCTGCTTTGTTACCCAGGCTGATTTCAAACTCCTGGGCTCTAGGGATCCTCTCACCTCGGTCTCCCAAAGTGCTGGGATTACAGGCGTGAGCCACGGCTCTCGGAGCCACTTCGCCCAGCCTAAAACAATTCTTTTTAAAGAGTGGAAGAGGGTGGGCTAAGAAATCACTGCCCTAGGGTAGACTTAGACATTGGTTGGCCCACTGCTGGGAGAGCGTCCATAGAGAGCTGTGTTCTAGAAGTAGACTGCTGCCAGCTACCTTAACTAGCCCCGTGGCCACGGGACAAGCAGTTATCAGGGTTTTAGGGTTTTGTTCATGAGTGAAATCAGACCAGTTAGTCTACGAGAAGATCTCTCTGGACTCCCAAATCCCAAGGTTCTTTCCGATTGCTGCCGTGGTCATTGTGCCCTGTCATACTTTTGTCGTTGTATCCTATTCCCTGGATGACTCATTTTAAGGGCTAGAGTCCAGCCAGGGACAAGCTGTCCCAGTGGGATTAGCCTTGACTTTAGGAGCATGGCCAGGAAGCCAAAGAAACCTTCCAAGAATGGCTGCCTCAGCCCCTGCACTCTGGTTGCCCATGTTGGGAGAAGAGGGAAAGGCTGAGAGAATGGCAGAAGAGGACCTCAGGGGTCCTGGGAGGATGCAGACAAGCCTTCCTCCAGCCAGAATTTCTCTTCTCGGGTCCTTATGGGTGACGGCCTTCTGCAAAGTTGTCCTAAGACTTCATCTAAGAAGTGGAAGAGGCCGGGTGCGGTGGCTACTGCCTGTAATCCCAGCACTTTGGGAGGCCGAGGTGGGTGGATCACCTGAGGTCAAGAGTTCGAGACCAGCCTGGCAAACATGGTGAAACCGTGTCTCTACTAAAAATACAAAAATTAGCTGGGAGTGATGGTGGGCATCTGTAATCCCAGCTACTTGGAAGGCTGAGGCAGGAGAATCGCTTGAACCCAGGAGGCAGAGGTTGCAGTGAGCCAAGATTGCACCACTGCACTCCACCCTGAGCGACAGAGTGAGACTTTGTCTCAAAAAAAAAAAAAGGTGGAAGAGCAAGAGGTCCTGAGCAGTGAATGTTTACCCAGTAGGATAAAGTCAAGGAAAGACAGGACACCGGAAGAGGCTGCTGGCCCACGTTTGCCCGGTCCACGAGTGTTCAGAGACAAGATGTAGAACAAGGAAGGGGGCAGGCTACCTGCTCTGCGGTGTGAATTCTATTTTCTGAATCATTCCCTGCTACAATGACATACAGAATGAGAGCCAAAGCGTGGGGCAGGGGGTGGATGGGGGCAAGACATGAGTCTCATGTTTATGCCATAGCTGGTGCTCCTCACCCTCTGGGACAGATGAACCAGACAGAGATTTGGAGAGTGATTCCTGCCCCCGTCACCCCCTGCCCCGCCTCCGTGGGGATTTTATTACTAATGACTCATTTGCATAACTGTGTATGAGTAATGACCAGAGGTATTTTACTTACGCATGACTTTGGACTTGCTAGCTCTGGTTCAAATGGATGAGAAGTCATGTGGAAGAATCACTTTGGCAGGTACTTGTTGGAAACGTGCTAAGGAGACTTGGATGGGCTGGAATAGAATCAACATTTGATTCCACGAAGGCACTGAATACATTCAACACCCAGAGGTGGGCTCAAAACAGGTCCTGACCTCTATTCTCTCCATCTCTAGTTTCAACTTCAAGACAGAGCTTCCTGGCCCTTGGTACTAAGGATATTTAGTGCAGAGGGTCTGAAATGCTGGTGTTCTGTAGAATCCCCTTGTGAAACACACAGATACACGTTGACCCAGCCCCAGAAGCTGGGTATCGGCTTGAACAGCTCAGCAGGTCATGATCACTCCCAGGGAGCTTTGCTCCTTCTCTTGGCCTGAGTTCCAGCCCATCCCTGGAATGAGTTGTGAGGCAAACGACCTGACTTCCGTGTGTCTGTTTCCTCGTTTCTAGAGAGGTTAACAACCCTTGCTTTTTCGGCCTCAGAGGGCTGCTAGGAGCATCAGAGAAAAATAAGCACAGGAAACTACCTTGGAAAGATGCAGTCCTACGTGAGGGAAGGAGATGACCCAGCTCAGAGCCTGGCATGTGTGGACTGGCAAAGTGAAAATGTGCTGTAAGGGTGGCTCACACCTGTAATTCCAGCACTTTGGAAGGCTGAGGTGGGAGGATCGCTTGAGGCCAGGAGTTCGAGACCAGCCTGGGCAACATAGTGAGACCTCATCTCTACAAAAATGAAAAAAAATCAGCTAGATGTGGTGGCACATGCCTGGAGTTCCAGCTATTTGTGGGGCTGAGGCGGGAGGATCCCTTGAGCCCAGGAGGTGGAGGCTGCAGTGAACTCTCATTGTGAACTCTCCACTGAACTCCAGCCTAGGCAACAGCAAGACCTGTCAAAAAAAAAAGAAAAAAAAAAAAAGATGCTGTAAGCCGGATGTCTTGGGATGTTGGAGAAAATAACGGATAGGAGGCTCGAGACAGTAATATTCTGAGGGAAGAAGCAAGGAGAGTAAAGGAGCAGGACTTGCCAGTTTCCCTCCAATATTTCCCTGTAGACACTGGGGCACACAAATTCAGTGAGAGCAGGAAGTACAAAGTGGGTGGCTGTCTCTGCTGTTTGATCTTTCCTCACCCCGTGAGTCACTTTTATGGAACCCTAGCACTTCCTGGGACATGGTTTGTGAAGTCCGTGGGGGCAGAAAGAACTCCAGAGTAAGGGTCATAGACTTGGGCTCTGTCCCACCCCTGCCCGATCTTGGGCGAGTCTCTGAAGGTTTCTGGCCAGAGCTTCCTCCTTTACAGTTGGACTCATGAGGGCCCTTGGCAACTCCACAGTCCTCTGAGTTCATGTGAAAGTGCTTTGAAGTGAAGCAGGGCTGAAGAAACAAAATCAGGGTGTTTGGTTGGTGGTGGAGAGAGGAGAGAGGGACTGAGCCTGGGGCTCCGTGAGGCTGTAGGGCTGGTGGGAGCTGCTGGAAAGCTGGCCCCCCGAGACAGGCTGGTGGCAGAGGGGCTGGTGGGAGAAGCAGGATTGGTGTGTGTCGTGCTTGGCCTGGGTGTGAGTGGGGCTGGGGCCTTCCCATGGTCTCTGGGCAGAGTTGGGGCCTGCTATTCCTGTGCCCTGACGTCAGTCCTGGGCCTGGCCTGGCCGGAGCCAGGGTGGCTACCCTGGCAGCAGCACATACAGTGCGGCACTTCATGTCCCGGGATAGACCAAGACTCATCTTACTGGGGATTCACCTCTCCAGGGTATCCTGGGTCCTCTGCGGCCTCCCTGCTCCAGGGCCAATAGGGTGCTTCGGCAAGAGGCGAGGGAGGCAGGAAAGACACCAGCCTTGATTTCCCAGGATTGAAGTGAGATGTCCTGGGATGGAAGTGAGGGTAATCAGATGCTCCCACACCTCTGTCTGCGCCTTCAAGAGGAGAACCAGGTCCAGTGGCACAGCTGCTTCCTGGGGACTGAGCTCTGGGGCCTAATGGGACAGCTTGTTTCATTGAGAGACTTTCTGTTGGAGCAGTTATTTTTAGCCTGGGAAGAAAGGTCACAGTGTAAGAAGCCATTATCCTCAGTCCTTTTTACTCCAAATTGTTTAGCTGAAGTTCAGGGGAAGCTCGGCCCTAAGTTGTGAAAACCAGGGAAGAGCTTGAATGTAAATGTGCATACATGCATGCACATGCCTCACTTCCCGCCCGGGGTCCAGGAGTGGAAACACACAGCAGTGTGAAGCTCATGGTCACGGCGAACCCCCAAAGTCTGGAGTCTTCATCCCCCTTGGGACTGTGTGGCCCTCTCACCTTTACCAGGGAAAAGGGCTTTTGAGACTGTCAGAAATGTTATAGGACATCAGACCTAGAGTTCATTCAGTTCAGTATCATTATCACCACTATCATCCTCCTCCTCATCATCATGATCATCACCATCGTCATCATCATCGTCATCATCACTATCATCATCATCACCATCATCATCACAACCTTCATCATCAGCATGGTCATCACCACCATCACGATCCTCTTCATCATCATCACCACCATCACGATCCTCTTCATCAGCATCACCACCATCACCATCACGATCCTCTTCATCAGCATGGTCATCACCATCATTGAAGAGCAACAGGAGCCCATGGAAAGGGCTGGATTCCCAGAGGAGAAGCCTTAACCACTGCTGTTCCAAAGGCAAATGCCAGGTCCTAGGAGACCCACCCCAACGTGGGAGCCCACAATGGGGATCCTCAGTGGGGTGGGCCTGCGAGTGGGGAGGGCCTGGGAACTGAAACCTGGGGGTCAAGATTATTTGATTTGGTAGTTGCAGTGGTTTGCAACTTTGTGTGTTTTCTAAGAACTTTTTTTTTTAAATTTAATCTTGATGCTGGTTCTATACCCTGGATTATTTAAATCAAAACCGCAGAGAAAGGGAAGTATGGGACCAAGAAGCAGGTGATTTCAACATGCAGCCAATGCCGAGAATCGCTGGCTGAGGGGTAGTTTGTGAAGTGGTGTAGCCCAGCACTTCTCAGACTATAATGTACACAGGACTCGCCTGGCCATTTTGTTAAAATGCAGATTCTGATTCAATGGGTCCGGGCTGGAGCTTAAAAGTCTGCATCTCTAACAGGCTCCCAGGGGATACTGTGGCTCTGAAGTCACATGGCCCAAGCCAATTATTAGCTGTGTGACATTCAACAAGGGCCTCAGTGTCTCTGGTTCCAGTCTTCTCATCTGTTAAAAGAGGGATATGAAACTGGGTGTGGTGGCTCACGCCTGTAATCCCAGCACTTTGAGAGCTGAGGTGGGTGGATCCCTTGAGGTCAGGAGTTCAAGACCAGCCTGGCCAACATAGTGAAACCCAGTCTCTACTAAAAATACAAAAATTAACCTGGCATGTGCCTATAATCCCAGCGACTCGGGAGGCTGAAGCAGGAGAATCGCTTGAACCCGGGAGGTGGAGGTTACAGTGAACCGAGATCGTGTCACTGCATTCCAGCCTGGGTGACAGAGTGAGACCTTGTCTCAAAAAAAAAAAAAAAAAAAAAGGAATATGAGTAATACTCATTTTACCAAAACAAGTAAGATTAAGAAAATTCAGTATGATGAGGATACTCAAGCATTGTCTGGCAGGCTGTATCTCAGATATGTACATACAGATGTATGTCATATACATTATACGTATCCTGCTGCTCAGAGGACAGTCAGTCTCCTCTGATTAAACCAAGTTCCCATCATAGATTTTTCTGCAGGGGTGGAAGGCAGAGAGAGATGTAGGTAAAGGAGTCAGGACTTATAGGTATGTAGGTAGTGACGAAAGATTAAAATGAGCAACACTCAGCTCCCTGTCCTGTCCCCCACAAAGAGACCAGAATTCTTATCAGTACCCAAATCTAACTGCAGACCTCTTCCAGCACTTTCTGTGGGTCAGGCGGGTTCCCAGGCCCTGGGAACACAGAATTAAATTGGATTCCTGCAAATCAGGAGCCAGGACCAGTACGGAGCATGAGCCTTGAGAGAAGGCATGTGCAGGCAGGAGCAGAGGTACCGGCAGGAAGGGCTTCCCTGTGCCCTGCTAAGCACAGCATGGCATGGAAGCCTGGACAGGCACTGGGCAGTTCTGGGTTCTGGTCACCCATTAGCTACCTAGTAGTGACGTATCTGGGGCAGGGCAAAGATCTCTGGACTTTCACTAATTCAGCTCTAAAATCTTTCTGACAGTCATAAAGCAGGTTAAAGGGCCATGCATATGAAAGTGCTGGGGGAAAAGTTGTATATTTCAATCCACGGGGCTCCTCTGTAATAAAAGGCACCAAGCTTCACATCTTTCTGAGTTTGACAGCAGGCTGGCTGTCTATGGGAACTAATGAGAAAATATTTGCTTCTGATCCCTGGAGGCCGCCCCAGCTTTTGGGGAACAAGGGTGGGTATCCTGAGGGAGAAGGGGTACCCCAAAAAGTGACTTTTCTTTGTGGGAAGGAGAGATGGGAGTAGCAAGTGGTGGCCTGAGAGAGGGGGGTTGTCTGCATCCAGCAGATAGGTGGGGTGTTCTTCCTCAGAGAGGGGCCTTGAGAGTCAAGGGAGAACAGAGACCGCCTCAGCTGCACAGAGGCATGAGCCTGTGGTCCCCTCATCTCCATGAACCTGCAATGTCCCCCATAAACAGACCCTAGCCTGGGGACAGGGGGTAGAGGGGTAGGCTTAATGGGCCCCATTTTCTTTTCTTTTTTTTTTTGAGATGGAGTCTTGCTGTGTTGCGCAGTCTGGAGTGCAGTGGCGTGATCTCGGCTCACTGCAACCTCCACCTCCCGGGTTCAAGTGATTCTCCAGCCTCAGCCTCCTGAGTAGCTGGGATAACAGGTGTGTCTCACCACACCTGGTTACTTTTTTTGTATTTTTAGTAGAGATGGGGTTTCACCATGTTGGCCAGGCTGGTCTCAAACCCCCAATCTCAGGTGATCTGCCTATCTCGACCTCCCAAAGTGCTGGGATTACAGGCATGAGCCACCACACTTGGCCTTTTCTGACCCCATTTTCCAAACATATTAAACTTGATCCTTGACAGAGGTCTCTGGCACGGACAAGGTCCCTACTCTTCTCTCTTCCTGGGCCCTCCACTCTCTGGGTTAAGCTGCAGTCCCGTACAAGGGGATCCCCTTGGAAGGGGTTGGCCAGAGCCTTCGGGAAACCAGGCCTGGCCTGTTTTGGATATCTCCTCCTCAGGCCATGTGTCCTCTAATCTAAGGTAGGGAGGCCAGCAAATGCCTGCCCTTACTGGGACAGGGTTAGATGTGTGACTTAATAAGGTTGAGAGCCACAAGTAATCCCCTAAGCACTGTGCCGTGTAACCTAAGATTATCCCGCCTGCAAACACCTGTTTTCACTCCTTTGCTGAGAGCAGTATTAAAAGCCTGCTGGTTAATGATGGTAGTAACTGCCGCGAGGTGGGATGCACAGGCATTTGTCCCATCTTGGAAGCATCTCCAAGGTTGAGCCCAGCTGCACATGCCCATGAGCAAGGATGAGGAAGGACTGGAAGGGCTCATCCAAGTTTCCCTCCCTATACAGTCATCAGGACCAAGCCGGGAAGCTTGAAGGTCAGGGCCAGGGTCGCGGGGGTTCTCGGGTTAGCACAGCTGCTCACTTCTTAGTGATGGACAGTAGGTCAGTCCTTTAACTCCCTGATCCACAGTTTCCACATCTTGGGAGGGAGGCAGGATAAACTGCTCTCTACGTACGAGGTAGTCCTGAAGACCTAGGTTGATAGGCGTAACACTGCACACCAGGCCAACACCACATCCCGGAAGACGGGAGCTGGGTTGATGTAGACTCTTTTGAGAAACACAGCTGGTGCCAACCCTGTGAAACTGACCAATCATGTTCTAATCATTTAGAACTGCAAGTCTCCGCGTCGGGTGGCACAGAGGATGTTGGCAATTTGTTGGAGAATCATTTCTCTGCTGGAGACGCAAGTCTAGAGGAGAAAGAAAGGGCGCTTTATGCAGACACAGCCCCTCAAGACAAGAAACTGCTCCTTCACTGCCCAGATGGCAGGGAGGCCGAGAGCCCCGAGAAGACCCCCGTGTCTGCCCCCGGCCCGGGCTCCGATCCTGAAGCCAGCCTTTCCAATGCCTCAGCCATAGAGTCACCTCCACCTGGGGAAAAGGACAACAGGGACTCTGCAGGGCCTGGGGAGAAAAAGAATGGCCCACCAGTGGCAGGCGCCCTCCCTCCAGGAGGGGCCGAGGGGCCTGTGGAAGAGGAGTGGCCGGAGCCCAGTTCTGGAGAGGGAATAGCAGAGGAGGAGACTGGGCTTGGGCTCCCCACGGAGGGAGCTACCAGTGGAGAGGCAGGAGAACAGGCTGGGGGCCATGAACTCCCTGAGGAAGTCCAGGAGGTCCCAGGGGACAGCCCGGTGCAGGAAGCAGTGGCAGGGACAGCAGAGCCGGAGGCAGAGAGGGCCTCTCCTCGCTCAGAGGGTGATGGGTTCCACTCACTGAACACAGAGGCCGAGGGCAGCCCTGGGCCTGGCCAGGAGCCTGCAGTGCCAGAGGGAGCCCCTGATGTCGCGACTATTGTGCGAGAGTCGGAGCCGGATATTGACACAGAAGCCAGTGAGGGCACCGAGGACCAGGGGGAGCCCGACCCAGCTGCAGAGGCCAGTGCAGAACCTGGGGGCGCCCAGAGCGCCAAGGCAGGGTACACTGAGGAGAACCAGGCCCCAGAGATGACCGAGGAGGATGCAGATGAGGCCTCCTCTGAAGAGGAAAGTGGCGTTGGAGGTGAAAGTGAGGAAGAAGGAGGAGTTCCCTCTGAAGAGGAGTCTGAAGAGGACAGCGGCGATGGGGCTAGCTCAGAAGAAGCAGAGGGCACCTCTGAGGAGGCCACGCAGACCCAGGAGGCCGAGGAGCCCCAGGAAGCCAGGGAACCCCAGGAAGGCAGGGATCTCCAGGAAGCTGAGGAGCCCCAGGAAGGTGGAGCGCCACAGGAAAGTGGGGAGCCCCAGGAAGGCAGAGATCTCCAGGAAGGTGGGGAGCCCCAGGAAGGCAGAGATCTCCAGGAAGCCAAGGAGCCCCAGGAAGGTGGAGTGCCACAGGAAAGTGGGGAGCCTCAGGAAAGTGGGGAGCCTCAGGAAGGTGGGGATCCCCAGGAAGCTGGGGAGCCTCAGGAAGGCGGAGATCTCCAGGAAGCCGGGGAGCCCCACGAAGGCAGAGATCTCCAGGAAGCTGAGGAGCCCCAGGAAGGCGGGGAGCTTCAGGAAGCCACAGGAACCACAAGCCACAGGGACAGAGGGGCCCAGCCTGGCTCGGAGGAATTGAATATGGAGTCCGTGGGCAGTGAGACCCTGGACATGAAGGCAGAGGAGCCCGAGGAGGGACATCAGGGGAGGGAGAGTCCCATCATTGCTGCCCAGGGTAGGAATTAATTCCCTAATAGCAACCCCGTCCCTTGGGCAGCTGCATTCTCCCTGGAAGTCTTGTGTGCAGGGGACAGGCAGGGACAGAAGAAGGTGGCAGAGGGTGGCAGGCCCTTTTCAGGGTCCCGGTCCAGGGAGGTGCCTTCAGGCTGTGCATTGGCTGCTGGCCTCCAGTTTGAAAGGGGCAGTGAGAGGGGTCAGAGGGGCCCCCAGAACCTCCCTTTAGGGTCCCTGATGCGCCGTAGCCCATGCCATTGCCTCAACCTAAAGGAGCAGGGAGCTAATGGCGTGATCGGTGCCCTGTGATTGGCGGGTGGAGGGACGTGCAGGGAGTGGATGGGGGTGGGTTGGGAACTTCCCTGATGATTCCCTTAGTGGGCTAGGACTGGGGTCTCCCCTTGAAGACTAGGCTGTAGGAAGCATTGCAGAACCAGGACCGAGGGGTCAGGATCATGAGATGAGAACTCAGGCTGTACCACCATTGTCTCTTAAATGCCCACCTAAAGCCGCCAAGGCTGCCCTCAAAAGTCTGGGGGCCAGGAGCAGAGGGGGAAGGGCAGGGCCGAAGCTCTCAGGAAGTGTGAGAATTGCAGCCAATGTGAGGGTCGGTCAGGCACCTTCATGGCTGCATCTGCTTAGTACATGGACTTAGACCAGGAGTGGGGCTTTCAGGGTAGAGGTCAAGGTCAAGTCTTCACTCTCCAAGATGGCTTCCCCACAGGCTTTGTTGCAGAATTAATTTACATCTTTTTTTCTTTTTTTTTTCTGACAGGGTCTTGCTCTGTCACCCAGGCTGGGGTGCAGTCGTGCAATCATAGCTCACTGCAGCTTCTAACTCCTGGGCTCAAGTGCTCAAGCGATCCTCCCACCTCAGCCTCCTGAGTAGCTGGGACTACAGGCATGCACTATCATGCCTGGCAATTTTTTTTTTTTTTTTTGAGACAGAGTCTCGCTCTGTCGCCCAGGCTGTAGTGCAGTGGCGCGATCTCAACTCACTGCAAGCTCTGCCTCCCGGGTTCACGCCATTCTCCTGCCTCAGCCTCCCTAGTAGCTGGGCGTGCCACCATGCCCAGCTACTTTTTTTTGTATTTTTAGTAGAGACGGGGTTTCACTGTATTAGCCAGGATAGTCTCGATCTAACCTCATGGTCCACCCACCTTGGCCTCCCAAAGTGCTGGGATTACAGGCTTGAGCCACCACTCCTAGTCAATTTATATACTATCTACGTACTATTTATATACTACCTGTCCAGGAATTGTACTCCATAAGGGCGGGTGTGTGCTGTGGTCAGTCAGCTCCCTATTCTGGGTCTGGGGTTGGGGCTGCCTGGGACTGGTTTAAAGAGTCACTGTCATGAGATGCTGCAAGAGGCACTTGGACTCTTTTTTGGTTCTCACCCCTAGTGGAGCTGGCCTCCTTCTGCCGCATAAGGCCCGAGTCCACCCCTCTTCTACTTGCCTAAAATCCTCTGTGCAGGCAGCCTGGGAAGAAGCGGCTGTGATATCATAGGCTCAGGAACGGCAGGCTCCCTCTCCCCGGGAGCCTGCAGCAGGCACCCACATCACTTGCTCTCTGGGTGAGAAGCAACAGTTGCTCCCCTCAACACACACACACACACACACACACACAGACACAGATCCACAGATACACGGACACACAGATACACAGAGACAGACAACAGAGAGACACAGACACAAATATACACACAGACACAGAGATACAGACACACAGAGGCACACACATAGATACAGAGACTCACACAGAGACAGACACAGATACATAGACACACACACAGATACAGACAACAGAGAGACACACAGACACAAATATACACACAGATACACAGAGACAGACACACAGATACACAGATACAGACAACAGAGAGACACACAGACACAAATATACACACAGATACACAGATACAGACAACAGAGAGACACACAGACACAAATACACACACAGATACAGAGATACATACAGAGACACAGAAACACACAGAGACACACACACACGTAGATACACAGAGAGACCCACACACGTAGATACACACGGAGATTCACACAGATACAGAGATACAGAAACATACAGACACAGAAACAGACACACATATGCGACACAGACATGCACAGGCATACACAGACACAGAGACACACAGACACAGAGATATACACAGAGACACATAGAAACACAGACACCAAGACAGACACAACACACACACAGACACACACACACCCTGCAGTAACCCTCCCAGCCGTCCTTCCCACACGGCCAGTGTGATCCCGATGAAACGTTCATGTGGCCGCGGTGGCTGCCTGCCTAGAGCCCCTCACTGGCTCCCATTGCGCTTGGGATGAGACCCGAAGCCCTGTGGAAGGTCCTGCCCGGTCAGCCCTGAGGACCTCAGCAGCTCCCCAGCACTTAGGCCTCCCTGACTGCAGCTGGACTCCCCTTCTCCTGCTTCTTGCTAAACAAGGCTCGTCTAGGGCTTTCGCAGAATGCTTCTCTCCACCCTTCACCCAACTCCCTCCCCCAGCAGAGACCTGGGGAGGCTTTCTGTGACCCTGCTGCTGAGACCGGTGCAGGCACACTCCTGAGCCCCACTTAGCTTTCAGAATGTTTCCTTCTGTGGCCACCTCATCATCTGTAATGATTAGATTTTATTATTATTATTTTTATTATTTTTGAGACAGGGTCTCCCTCTTTTGCCCAGGCTGGAGTTCAAGCCAAAAGGCATTCTCCTATCCACCCCCAAAGCCTCCAGAGATGTTTGATGTTTTAATTTTTTGAGACAGGGTCTTGTTCTGTGACCTAGGCTGGAGTGCCATGGGGTGATCATGGCTTACTGTAGCCTTGACCTCCTGAGTTGAGAGAATCCTCCTGTCTCAGCTTCCTGAGCTGAGATTATGGGTGTGCACCACTGCCTGGAAAATTTTTTTTGGTAGAGATGGGGTCTTGCTATGTTGCCCAGGCTGGTCTCAAAGTTTTGGGCTCAAGTGATCCTTCCATCTCGGCCTCCTAAAGTGCTGGGATTACAGGTGTAAGCCCCTGCACTCGGCCCCAACGTTACTTTAAAGACTATCATCTCTGACTCCACTGGACTAAGAGCAACTGCCTAAGGGCAGGAGTTGTGCCTGTTTTGGGCACCACCGTATTCCCAGCATGATGCTCAGTGCCTGGCGTGGCGAAGATGTTCAATGCATATTTGTTTAATATATGAAATAAATAAGAAGGTTTCTGCAGGTTGAGATGTGGACCAGCTCCCCGAATGTGAATACATTGCACATGAAGCTTCATAGAGTTTGGATGATCAAATTCCTTCCTAAAGGCAGAACTCAGTCCAGTGTAACTTGGCAAGACCCCGCTGAGCCCCTCCTCGAGGTCCAGCCTTCGTCTGCCTCGCCGGGGTGCAGAGCTCAGTTGGCTGTTCCCTTTGCCCTCACCTGGCTGTCTGCTTCTCTCCACAGAAGAGACGGAGGATGCAAATGAAGAAGCCCCACTTAGGGACCGATCCCACATTGAGAAGACCCTCATGCTGAATGAGGACAAGCCATCTGATGACTACTCTGGTAACCAGGGGAGGGAGATGTGCCCAGGGCTGGGAGAGCCCAGCCCGCCAGGGCCCAGGCAGACTCCTGGAGGCTCCTGAGAGCCAGGGCATGCTGGGGCTGTATCTTGAAGGCCGGAGGGGACGTTGGGGAAGAGGAGAGCCCTGAAGGTGGAAGGCTTCGTGGAGGAGGCTCTGTGAGCGGGGTCCAAGCCTCGGGGTTCCAGGTGGCCACAGAAGAGGAAGGGCCGTCCAAGCAGACAGCCCAGTGTGGGCGAATCCAGTGTGGCCCCATGCTGTGTGGGGAGGATGCTTAACACACACCCATCTCCTTCGAGGTGGTTTTTAGTTTATAAAGCCGTGTCATGTGTGGTATTTCATTTTATCTTTGAAACCCAAGGACTGCAGCAGGGCTTGTCTCCTCTTAATCAATGAACCACCTAACTGGAGCTCAGGCTGGCAGCGATTTGCTCCTGCACACCGCTAGGGGGTGGCGGATCGAGGGGTAGAGTCTCGCTAGCCTGACTCGCCACCCCATGGGCCTTCCTATTGGTGCTTCCCCCCTACTGTGGGCTCCCAGCAGGGAGCTTCCTCTTAGAAAGAGGCCACCTGGGTTATCTGACCCACCCCCGGGAGTGTCTGGAAGTAGAGTGACAGGCCAAGGCCAGGGCCAGGGTGCCGTTCTGCAGGCCTGCTGGATGCTGGGCCTCCTTGCCTTCTAAGCCTCAGGGAGCACACACAGAGGTGGGCGACAGAGATGGAATTCTCTTCCACCAAAGAAAGGGCTTGCAGTGAGGCTGCAGACCGAGACAAGGTTTCAGACACCTATTGAGGTGAGGAAGGAGGAGAGAGGTTTTAAAAAAAACGTTGGTATAGTGGCTTATGTCTGTAATTCCAGCACTTTGGGAGGCTGAGGTGGGTGGATCGCTTGAGCCCAGGTGTTAAAGCCTGCAGTGATCTATGACTGCACCACTGCACTCCAGCCTGGGTGACAGAGCAAGATCCTGTCTCTAAAAAAATAAATAAAATAAAATAAAATAAAATAATCAAACAGCTCAGGAGGCTTTGGGGGTGGGTGGGAGGTTTCTGTGCGTTGAGATGTGGGCCAGCTCCCCAAATGCAAACATATTGCACAGTTGCTGGGCTGCAAACAGCGCTTGCTCCCCACCAGGCAGGGGTGGAGGTGCCCTGGGTGGTGATACCCCTCCACAATGGAGGAGTTGCCTGGATCACACCTGCCTGATGCTCTTCCCTTGGCCCTCTCTGTCTCCAGCGGTGCTTCAGCGGCTTCGGAAGATCTACCACTCATCCATCAAGCCCCTGGAGCAGTCCTACAAGTACAATGAGCTCCGGCAGCATGAGATCACAGGTAGGACATGAGCTCATAGGTAGGGTATAAGATCATAGGTAGGGCATGAGATCACAGATAGGGCATGAGATCACAGGTATGGCACAGGCCTGTTGGCGGGGTCGCATCACTGACCAGCCCGTACTCCCCCGGTGCCCACACAGGTTCAGGAGCTTGTTCATGACGTGTGCGAGGACTCACAGGTCTGGGTCTGGGCTCCCCCTGGGAGTTGGAAAGGACGACACCTCCACCACAGAACTACCCTGTCACCAGCAGAGCGCCATGCTTTCCCAGGGTGTTACAGATGCATTTTGGCTTTAAGCCTTTATGCTCCAGTCATGCACATTTGAGTTTTCAAGGGCAGTGATGCCAATTTCGATCCCTCCTGTGCTCCAGAGCCCACAGATGTCCCCTGTCTACTCACAGGTGGTGCCTGAGTTCTCTGATCACTCCGTTCCTTCCCCTCCTCCTATTACCCTTCCTCTCTGCTTCCTTTGGGCCTGGATTCTTTACAAAATTGGTTTTCAAAATAATAAAAACAAGACACGCTTGTTGCAAAAAATTCAAATAGCGCAGAATAGTATACGTCGAAAAATAAAAATTCTATTCTTGACTTCCAACTTCTTTAATTCGACTCCCAGAGAAACCCATTGTTATAGTGAAGACTTCCAGGCATTTCCTCTTCATGTGTGAACGCATAGATGGATGTCATTTTTTGTTTTTACAAACATGGGATCCTGTTACGTGAGCTGTGTGTGTGTGGAGACCTCCCTCCTTCCCTCTGACGGCTGTGTGCTCTTCCCCTGCGTGACCATGCCAAGCTCTGGAAAACCAGCACCTTCCCGGTGGCTCACGCCTGTAATCCCAGTGCTTTGGGAGGCAGAGATGGGAGGATGGCTTGGGCCCAGGAGTTTGAGATCAACCTGGGCAACATAGTGAGACCCCATCTCTACAAAAAATACAAAAACTAGGGGTGGACATGGTGGCTCACGCCTGTAATCCCCGCACTTTGGGAGGCCGAGGCGGGCAGATCACGAGGTCAGGAGTTCGAGAACAGCCTGACCAATGAAACCGAAAATACAAAAATTAGCCGGGTGTGGTGGTGGGCGGCTGTAATCCCAGCTACTTAGGAGGGTGAGGCAGGAGAATTGCTTGAACTCAGCAGGCAGAGGTTGCAGTGAGCCAAGATCCTGCCACTGCACTCCAGCCTGGGCAGCAGAGCAAGACTCTATCTCAAAACAAACAAAAAACACACAGAAAAATTGGGGCACAGCGCGATGGCTCATAGCACTTTTAAAAATAATCCTATGGCCAGGCACGGTGGCTCACACCTATAGTCCCAGCACTTTGGGAGGCTGAGGCGAGCAGATCACTTGAGGCTGGAGTTTGAGACCAGCCTGGCCAACATGGCAAAACCCTGTCTCTACTAAAAATACAAAAATTGGCTGGGTCTGGTGGTGGGTGCCTATAATCCCAGCTACTGGGGAGACTGAGGCACGAGAATCACTTGAACTGGGGAGGCAGAGGTTGCAGTGAGCTGAGATTGTGCCACTGCACTCCAGCCTGGGTGACAGAGCAAGACTCCATCTTAAAAAAATAAAAAATAGCTGGACATGGTGGCATGTGCCTGTGGTCCCAGCTACTTGGGAGGCTGAGGCAGGAGGATCATTTGAGCCTGGGAGGCAGAGATTGCAGGTTGCAGTAAGCTGAGATTGCACCAGTGCACTCCAGCCTGGGCGACAGAATGAGACCCTGTCCCCGCCAAAAAAAAAAAAATTGGAACACTGCAATTAAACATTTTACTAGTTGTTACCATATTGTCTCCCATGATACCAATTTGTACTCACAATAACAGTAGATGAGAGTCCTTGTTTCCCAACAGCAATGCCATTTAAAAATGTTACTCATCTTTGGTTCGGGCGCGGTGGCTCATGCCTGTAATCCCAGCACTTTGGGAGGCCGAGGCGGGCGGATCACAAGGTCAGAAGTTCAAGACCAGCCTGGCCAATGTGGTGAAACCCCATCTCTACTAAAAATACAAAAATTAGCCAGGCATGGTGGCGCGTGCCTGCCTGTGATCCCAGCTACTTGGGAGGCTGAGGCAGAAGAATCGCTTCAACCCAGGAGGTGGAGGTTGCAGTGAGCCAAGACTGCACCACTGCACTCCAGCCTGGTGACAGAGCAAGATTCCGTCTCAAAAAAAAAAAGTTACTCATCTTTTAAAAATTTAGCAATGGTATCTTATTGTTTTGTGAATGAGATTACAAGTCTTTCCCTGTGTTAATCTGGCTGTTTCTATATGATCTCGTTTGATGCTCCGGATGGCTGTAAGTGGCCAGGGTATAATAGGGTTTGTGTTCTTCCTGTCTACAGAGGGGAACCTGAGGCCCAGAGATGTGCTGGGTTACCCAGGATTACACAGCTGGAAGCAGGGAATACCCCGTTCCACAGCTACCTACACTATTTTTCATAGTCTAGGACCCAGTTATCGCCCCGTCTGTAGCGAACGCACAGCCATTGGTGTGAGCTTACAGAGCCTCCCAAAGGCTTTCTCTTTCTCTCTTGGCCCTAAGACCCAGAGGCTTGGCCCTCACAGGAAACTTATGTGGACAGCAGCAGGGGCCAGGAGCTCCGGTGTCCCCAGGGCATGGCGCTCGGCAGGGCGGGCCTGCTTCCTGGCCCCTGCGCTCGCCTTCTGGGCTTGGCTCTTAACTCCTAGTCTCTGGCCAGCTTCCTTGTAACCTCTCCCAGGCTCACCTCCCACCTCCTGCGTAGGTCAGCGGTGCCCCCTGCTGTGAGGAGCCGAAACCACAGCACCAGGAAAGGGCCCTGTTTGTGGCTTGTCTCAGAGAACAGGAACATCTAGGGCTCTCCTTGTCGTCACCTGGGCCGGTGTTAAGAGACTGTAACATCTCTGTGGCTGTAACTTGGGACTCCTGCCACCCTCTCAGCCTCCTTATCCCTTCCTGGCCCTCAGCCAGGGCTTGATGTCCACAGAGATGTAAGTGTCTCCTGTGTATTCACAGGCAGGAAGGGATGGGGCAGGGCCATGGTGTTGCTTTCAGGCAATGTACATGTGCCTGCCCTGTATAAGACACCACCTGGTTAGGACTGAGCTTTAGCCTCAGAGAAGGAAGACCAGAACATCTGAAAGCAAGATACAAAAGAGGAAGCACATGGCAGCACTCTCTGTAAAAAGATAGGGGCCGGGTGTGGGGGCTCACGCCTGTAATCCCAGCACTTTGGGAGGCCGAGGCAGGTGAATCACTTGAGGTCAAGAGTTCGAGACCAGCCTGGCCAACACGGTAAAACCCCATCTCTACTAAAAATACAAAAATTAGCCAGGCATGGTGTCATGCACCTGTAGTTCCAGCTGCTTGGGAGGTTAAGGCAGAAGAATGGCTTAAACCCAGGAGGCGGAGGCTGCAGTGAGCTGAGATTGTGCCACTGCACTTTAGCCTGGGCAACAGAGCAAGACTGTGTCTCAAAAAAAAAAAAAAAAAAAATGGGGAAGTGCTGGGTGCCGGGCTCATGCCTGTAACAGTAGCACTTTGGGAGGCCGAGGTGGGTGGATCTCTTGAGCCCAGGAGTTGGAGACCAGCCTAGGCAACATGGCAAGACCCCATCTCTACTCTAAATACAAAAATGAGCTGGGCTTGGTGGTACATGCCTGTAGTCTCAGCTACTCAGGAGGCTGAGGTGGGGGCATCGCTTGAGCCTGGGAGGTCAAGGCTACATGAGCTATGATCACACCACTGTACTCTGGCCTGAGCAACAGAGTGAGACCCTGTCTCAAAAAAAAAAAAAAAGAAAAGAAAAGAAAAGATGGGGAATGTGATAGTTACTAACATTGCTTACATATGCATTGAAATGTCTAAAATAACATGTAAGAAATCAGCAGTGGTTACCTATTCCACGGGGTGTTAGGGCTGAGGCAGACTGGGACGGAGATGGGAAACTTTTCACTGTTTACCATTTTATATTCCTGATCTTTGAACAAGAGATTAGATAAATTAAAATCATAACAAATAAATGAAACAAAAGGGGAGTGCCTAGTGTTTTTCGGGCGACCTGCTGGCCTCAGGGAAACAAGTCTGGAGAACTTCAGTGCTGCATGATACAGGGCTGACCCTCTGTGCGGTAGTCCAGAGAAGAGCTGAAAGAGCTGAGGCCTGAAAATCTGCAATAAGATTGACCACACCCCACGCCGAAAGCCTCTCCCCTTCCCTCCCTGTCCGCTGGATTTGAAAGCACTAGAGCATTCTATTTTTCCTCGTAGGGACCCACCTGGAGTGGCCCTTAGCTGGGTCCTCTCCCCAACATGGCCTTCGGAAGGACATTGGATACAGGACCCAAGAATTGCCAGTTCATTGTTTGGTTTTGGGCACTGGCAAATTTGTCATGGACTTTAGAGGCTAGTGTTTGAGCGTGGCCCTAGAAGAGGGTTAGTGCAGTGGCTCACACCTGTAATCCCAGCACTTTGGGAAGCAAAGGTGGGAGGATTGCTTGAGCCCAAAAGTTTGAGACCAGCCTGAGCAATGCTGCAAGACCCCATCTCTACATAAAAATGTACAAAGTAGCTGGGCATAGTGGCACATGCCTGTAATCCCAGCTACTACTTGGGAGGCTGAAGTGGGAGGATTACTTGAGCCCAGTCATCATAGTGGGGTACAATTGCACCACTGCGTTTCAGCCTGGGCAACAGAGACCCTCATTATAAGCAAAAGAGGAGAGAGAGAGAGAGACTGGCCCTAGAGCCCAGGATTAGGCTGTATTGGGAGTTTGGGGATCCCCACATTGGAGGAGAGGAAAGCTGCAGAGGCTGGAGACAGGTAGGGTCTGAGTCCAGATTACCCAAGATTATACAAGCTGCTCCACATCCATTCTCCATTCTCAACCCAGATTCTCTCCATGTGGAAGCTCTGTCCTCCTTTTTCTATAAGCTTTTCTCCTCCAGATTTAACCAGGAGACCTAACCCAGAGTGAGTTCCAAGTCAGGGTTCGTTGAATTCACGGAGATACTGGTTCTGGTGGGGGCAGATGTGCCAAGGATCTGAGCAAGGCCCAAAAGTGACTTCTGTGTCTTTTTACTGGGTGATCGCACTTATGTAGCAAGAGAAGTGCCACTGGGGGCTACACACGTCTGATTCATGGAGAATTCCACAACTCAATTGGATGGACGGTGAGATGCTTTGGAGTACGGTGCCATACCCCGTGTCTGAACTTTTGTTGGATTTATTCCATTTCTACCACCTGTTGCCCACAGATGGAGAGATTACCTCCAAGCCTATGGTGCTGTTCCTGGGACCGTGGAGTGTTGGTAAATCTACCATGATAAACTACCTCCTTGGGCTGGAAAATACTCGCTATCAGCTCTATACAGGTAATCAATATTCTTGTGTGATTGTTGGGATTTGAATGCTATATTTTCATGGTATAAAAGCACCATGAAAAGTTAAATCACTGGCCGGGCATGAAGACTCATGCCTGTGATCTCAGCACTTTGGGAGGCCAAGGCAGTGGATCACTTGAGGCCATCAGTTTGAGACCAGCCTGGCCAACATGGCAAAAACCCTGCCTCTACTAAAAAAATACAAAAATTAGCCAAATGTGGTGACACATGGCTGCAATCCCAGCTACTTGGGAGGCTGAGACATGAGAATTGCTTGAACCTAGGAGGCGGAGATTGCAGTGAGCTGAGATTGCGCTACTGCACTCCAGCCTGGGTGACAGAGCGAGACTCCATCTCAAAAAAAAAAAAAAAAGAGAGAGAGAAAAGGAAAGTTATGCCACTACAAAATTTGAGGGCCGGGTGAGGTGGTTCATGCCTGTAATCCCAGCATTTTGGGAGGCCAAGGCAGGTGGATCACGAGGTCAGATGGAGACCATCCTGGCGAACACAGTGAAATCCCATCTCTACTAAAAATACAAAAAAATTAGCTGGGTGTGGTGGCGGGCGCCTGTAGTCCCAGCTACTGGGGAGGCTGAGGCAGGAGAATGACACGAACCTGGGAGGCGGAGCTTGCAGTGAACCGAGATCACGCCATTGCACTCCAGCCTGGGTGACAAAGTGAGACTCCATCTCACAATAAAAAAAAAAAAAAGAAAGAAAAAGAAAAAGGCTGGGCACGGTGGCTCTATGCCTGTAATCCCAGCATTTTGGGAGGCCAAGGCAGGTGGATCATGAGGTCAGATGGAGACTATCCTGGCGAACACAGTGAAATCCCATCTCTACTAAAAATACAAAAAAATTAGCTGGGTGTGGTGGCGGGCGCCTGTAGTCCCAGCTACTGGGGAGGCTGAGGCAGGAGAATGACATGAACCTGGGAGGCGGAGCTTGCAGTGAGCTGAGATCATGCCATTGCACTCCAGCCTGGGCGACAAAGCGAGACTCCATCTCACAATAAAAAAAAAAAAGAAAGAAAGAAAAAGAAAAAGGCTGGGCACGGTGGCTCTATGCCTGTAATCCCAGCACATTGGGAAGCTGAGGCAGGAGGATCACCTGAGGTCAGGAGTTCGAGACCAGCCTGGCCAACATCGTGAAACCCTGTCTCTACTAAAAATACAAAAAATTAGCTGGGTGTGGTGGTCCCCACCTGTAATCTCAGTACTTTGTTTTTTTTTTTTTTTTTTTTTTTTTTTTTTGAGACGGAGTCTCGCTCTGTCGCCCAGGCTGGAGTGCAGTGGCCGGATCTCAGCTCACTGCAAGCTCCGCCTCCCGGGTTCACGCCATTCTCCCGCCTCAGCCTCCCGAGTACCTGGGACTACAGGCGTCCGCCACATCGCCCGGCTAGTTTTTTGTATTTTTTAGTAGAGACGGGGTTTCATCGTGTTAGCCAGGATGGTCTCGATCTCCTGACCTCGTGATCCACCCGTCTCGGCCTCCCAAAGTGCTGGGATTACAGGCTTGAGCCACCGCGCCCGGCCAATCTCAGTACTTTGGGAGGCCAAGGTGGGCAGATCATTTGAGGTCAGAAGTTCCAGACCAGTGGGAGAATCGCTTGAACCCAGGAGATGGAGGCTGCAGTGAGCTGAGATTGCACCACTGCTTTCCAGCCTGGGTGACAGAGCAAGACTCCATCTCAAAAAAAAGGTAACTGTTATGTTATATATGTTTTACCACAATTAAAAGAAAGCCCCAATAGCTTAGCAAACATATCCACTTCTGTTGCAAAAGTCTCCCGGTGACACCTGGCATATACACATGCTTCTCAGTAGGTCTGTTTCACAGAGATCACGTATTCCTTCACCTCTCACCCCGTGTGCCAGGCGCTGAACCCACCACCTCTGAGTTCACGGTCCTCATGCACGGGCCCAAGCTGAAAACCATCGAGGGCATCGTCATGGCTGCTGACAGCGCCCGCTCCTTTTCACCCCTTGAGAAGTTTGGCCAGAATTTCCTAGAGAAGCTGATTGGCATTGAGGTTCCCCACAAACTTCTGGAGAGGGTCACTTTCGTGGACACACCAGGCATCATCGAGAACCGCAAGCAGCAAGAAAGAGGTAATTTAGCCGTCATTTCTGAACAGTGTAAGCTCTGTTTCAAAAAATTATTTTTGGCCAGGCATGGTGGCTCATGCCTGTGATCCTGGCTCTTTGGGAGGCCAATACAGGAGGATCCCTTGAGGCCAGGGGTTCAAGACCAGTCTGAGCAACATAGTGAGACCCCATCTCTCTAAAAAAATTTCAAAGATTAGTCAGGCATGGTGGCATGTGCCTATGGTCCTAGCTACCCGGGAGGCTGAGATGGGAAGATTGCTTGAGCCAAGGAGGTTGAGGCTGCAGTGAGCCGTAATCGTGCCACTGCACTCCATCCTGGGCAAGAGTGATACCCTATCTCATATAAATAAATCAATAAATAGGGCCAGGCACAGTGGCTCACACCTGTAATCCCAGCACTCCGGGGGGCCAAGGCAGATGGATCACTTGAGCCCAGGTGTTCTAGACCAGCTTGGACAACATGGTAAAACCCTGCCTCTACAAAAACTATAAAAATTAGGCTGGCATGGTGGCACATGTCTGTAGTCCCAGCTACTTGGGAGGCTGAGTTGCGAGGATTGCTTGAGCCCAGGAGGTCAAGGCTGCAGTGAGCTGTGGTCATGCCACTGCACTCCAGCCTTGGTGACACAGCAACACTCTGTCTCAAAAAAAAAAAAAAAAAAAAAAAAAAAAAAAAAGAAGGAAGAAAGAAAGAAAAGAAAATGACTTTTGACAGTGGGTGGTAGGCAGGCAGGGAGAGGATGTGTGCCCAGTGTTGCCCACAACCAGGAGAGGCATTCTTAACTTCCACCCCTTCTTGTCGTCACTGCAATGCCACTTGGGTTTTCGAGTGCCTGGTCCTCCTACCTTCCCGAGGACTGATTTGGTTTGGAGACGGCAATATTTTCCAAAGTGGGGGCCTAGTCCTCTCTGCAAGCAGCTCTGAGAGGTTCAAGCTGGGGCTCAGTTGTCTCTGGGAGGCCCCGTCTGTCCTGTGTAGCCAAGGGCCTGGACTAATTGGATCGCAGTAACAGTATATTTGGCTTCTGGCTAAATTGGGTCTGGTGCTCCTGGGCCTGCTGTAGGTTGAACCTGACCTTCAACTCTTCCTATTCCCGGTTTCTGCTTTTCCAGGCTTGCTTCCCCATAAGGCTTTAGCAGGCTTCTTCAAAGCCCTACTTGCCCTCAGGTAGCAGGGAAATGCTACTTTGGGCCTGTCTGACTTCACTTACATGAGAGTAGGCAAAATCAGAAAGACAGAAACCGGAGTGGTTTTAACCAGGGGCTCCGGGGAAGGGGAGATGGGCTGTGACTGTTAAATGGGTACAGAGTTTTCAATTTGGGAAGATGAATAAGTTCCAAAGAGGGATGGCGGTGATGGTTGTACAACAGTGAGAATGTATTTAATGAACAAGGCTGACAACCGGGCCACAAGACTAGAAGCCAGATGCTACCAGGCATGCGGCTGTGGAGTAGACCACTGAGTCCTGCCATGAGGCAAGGCTATCTGCAGAGAGTCCTGAACAGAGCAGTGTGGGAATATGTGACCAGACGGTGGATCTCAGTTTATGGTTACAACTCCAATTGTGGTTATAAATAGATCCTGTGGTAATGATATTAGCAGTAATATTAGAAGCAATTAATAATAGTAGTAATATTAGTAATATTATAGTATATTTAATTATATTATTATGGTGTAACAACGTTTGTAGTAGTATTAGTAATATTAATAATGTTAATAATTATAATAGTAAATTGTACCCCTACTACACATTGGATAATTTTATACATTAGTGTAAAAAAAAAGATTTCAATGTTTTTAAGATAGTTAGTCCTCATCTCCTCAGTTTTCTTATTTGCAGAAAACTAGGAAATAAGAAGCTAATGGAATTAAAATGTATTCTGCACCAGCTGTATGACTAGAATTTTAGGTGCTCTCCTATATTTACAGCAACATGGTAATCTTTATATCAGCTCAGATGTTGATATTGTTCTTGTCATTTTGGAGCTAAAAAAGTAGAGCTTAGAGGCATTTAATATACAGCTGGCCAGGGGCAAAGCTCAAATTCTAGTCCAGGTCTCAAGGCCAAGCCCACACGCCTTCCCCCTAAATAATGCATTCATTCTTTCATGTTCTTCTAATTCCTCATTTCTCTCCCTCAGCATCTTTGCCATTGCCCCAGGTCCTTTTAGACAATAGGACAATCTCCATTTTGAACAGGTATTTAGCTTTCTTGGAAACTTGGATTTCACAGTAGATTAAAACAATGATCAGGTGGGATGTGGTGGCTCATGCCTAAAACCCCAGCACTTTGGGAGGCTGAGGTGGGAGGATTCTTAAACCCGGGAGGTTGAGGCTGCAGTGAGCTGTAATCATGCCACTGCACTCCCACCGGGGTGACAGAGTGAGACCCTATCTCAAAAAACAAACCAACAAGAAAAACAAGGATCAGGCTGTTCTTGGTTGAAGGTTGGCAAGGGCCAGCTTATGTCATTGACTTTTTAATAGTCTTTAGACATCCAGAAAACCCATAGTGCTATTCCTTCTTTCAACCCCCAGAATGGTTCAGTTCTGAAAGGAGGTGTGTGGGCTTTGAGGGAGGTCTACTCAGTTTGACTTCTCGCTTCTGTCTCCCAAAGGGTATCCCTTCAACGACGTGTGCCAGTGGTTCATCGACAGAGCTGACCTCATCTTTGTCGTCTTTGACCCAACCAAGCTGGATGTGGGTCTGGAGCTGGAGATGCTCTTCCGCCAGTTGAAGGGGCGTGAATCCCAGATAAGGATCATCCTGAACAAGGCTGACAATCTGGCCACCCAAATGCTCATGCGGGTTTACGGGGCCCTCTTCTGGAGCCTGGCCCCTCTCATCAATGTCACAGAGCCCCCAAGGGTTTACGTCAGCTCCTTCTGGCCACAAGAGTATAAGCCAGACACCCATCAGGAACTGTTCCTCCAAGAAGAGATCTCCCTCCTGGAAGACCTGAATCAGGTGATCGAGAACAGACTGGAGAACAAGATTGCCTTCATCCGCCAGCACGCCATCCGGGTCCGCATCCACGCCCTCCTGGTTGACCGCTACCTGCAGACTTACAAGGACAAAATGACCTTCTTCAGTGATGGAGAACTGGTCTTTAAGGACATTGTGGAAGATCCTGATAAATTCTACATCTTCAAGACCATCCTGGCAAAGACCAATGTCAGCAAATTTGACCTTCCCAACCGTGAGGCCTATAAGGACTTCTTTGGCATCAATCCCATTTCCAGTTTCAAACTGCTGTCCCAGCAGTGCTCCTACATGGGAGGTTGTTTTCTGGAGAAGATTGAGCGGGCCATCACTCAGGAGCTTCCGGGCCTCCTGGGTAGCCTTGGGCTAGGGAAGAATCCAGGTGCTCTCAACTGTGACAAAACAGGGTGTAGCGAAACCCCAAAAAATCGCTACAGGAAGCACTAGGTGGTATAGCGGTTCTTGGGTTCCTGTTGGTGAATGAGCTTGTGTCCTGTCTGAGAAGTCCCGGTTTATTAACCCTTTGAGCCACAGTGGCAGGAATTATGACATAGTGGAGATTTGGGAGTTCATTGAGGCCAGGGGTCGGGGCAGGTGCGGGGGTCTAGGGAGGAGAGTGGAAACTGTGAATTCTAGTGTGCTTGTCTTGTTGCTTCAATGAGGAGGCCTGATTGAGGCAGGTCAGCCTCCACCTGCTTTTCCTGGGTCTTGTCTTGGAAGGACAGAGAGCAGCTAAATTGTAGTGTGTCTTCCATCAGTGAAGGTCAAAAAAAGCGAAAAGCAGCTGAAATTCCTTGTCCCCTGGGAGCTGGGAAAACAGCGAAGGCCTGAGTCGTAGAGATTGTCAGGTCCCTTTTGGCTTCTTTCCACACCCACGGTCTCATGTTTGTTCCCTTGGCTGCCTCTTAACTTTGGGCTGACTTTCAACAGTGAACAATCTCTTGGGTTTGAATATACCTGGGTTTGTTTTTGTTTTTTTGAGACGGAGTCTCGCTCTGTTGTCCAAGCTGGAGCGCAGTGGCGCCATCTCAGCTCACTGCAACCTCCGCCTCCTGGGTTCAAGCGATTCTCCTGCCTCGGGCTCCCGTGTAGCTGAGATTATAGGCCTACCACTACGCCCAGCTAATTTTTGTATTTTTAGTAGAAACAGGGCTTCACCATGTTGCCCAGGCTGGCCTTAAACTCCTGACCTCAAGTGATCCACATGCCTCGGCCTTCCAAAGTGCTGGGATTACAGGCATGAGCTGCCGCACCCGGCCTCCACCTGGGTTTTGAGCCAATCCCCAGGACTTGCTCCCAGTTTCCTCAAGGGGTGGGGCAGTGGTTTAGGACACTAGACAAGTAAGAACAGGAGTTCCCAGGAAGGATGGGGATCTGCCTCCCCCACTGCCACTTCTCTGGTGTGTTCCTCAAAGCCAGCTCGGCCCAGGGGCACGATCCCTTTATCGGACCCAGGAGGAGGGCACTGGTTGGTGTATCCAGGTAATTTACTCTTGGAAGTCACTTTAGTGAAGGTCGTGGAAGGGCTCAGAGGGTTAATTGGTTTGCAGTGTGTCTTTGTCTATTGCATGTCTTGGAAAACTCAGATCCCAAAGGCACTGGGTTTCAGAGAGGACAGTGGAGACCTTGCTCCTTTTCCTTAGGCCGCCAGTCTCTCCCAAATTTCAGAGGAGGCTGTTTCCACAAGTCCCCTGTGGAAACACTCAGCAGCGGAGTTGCTCCTTCGCAGTTTCCACATCACGGCTTTTCCTTTCCTTTCTTCTCCATTCCCTGATGCATCAACACTTAAAACTCGGAGCAATTTCCTAAGAGTCAGAACCAGCACCAGTCACTCAGTGTCGGCGGCCACCAAGGCTTAACATTGACCTTCCCGCCTGACCTTGACGCAGATGTCCACTGAACACACCGCAGGAAAGCCAGGGCCTTCAGTACCGATGAGTGTGAATATGTGTGTATGTTGGCCAAGAGAGATTAGGGAGATCACATAGACTCGAGGGAGTAGAGAGCTGGTAACAGTCTTGCAAGGCTATAGCATGCACGGCTCCGCAGCAGGTGGTGGGGAGCAGAGGAGCAGGCCCCGCAGGGAAGAAGCAGCCTTTGGATGGTGAAATGTGCATGGTGCACAGTCTGTGCACGCCCAGGAGACCCAGCCCGGGCTGCCTCGAGGGACTCCTTTATGCACAGCCAGCCGCTTCTCTTGGGAACAAGCTGTCCTGGGGGCCTTACCCACAAGGCGGGAGTCAGGATGCACCAGCTCAGCACCAGGAAGTCATCCTGGACCAGAAGGACAGTGGAAAGGCAGGCAGAGGGAGAGGCACTCCGAGGGCAGGCAGGGTAAGCCAGTTCGCGGTCAGGTTAGGTCTACGCAGAGAACCTTGAGTTAGGAATTCCTAGTTCTCAGAATCGTTATCAGTCTGGTGCATGCTGTCACAGGGGCCGTTGCGTTTGGCTTTGTGGAGGGCCTGGAACCTTCCACAAGAACACCCGAGGTTCCAGGGCACTCAGGACAATGTTTCCAAGGAACAAGTCGACCAGGAAAGAAAAGTGAGTTCTGCAAGGGGCATCCATGGAGCCTGTGATAGGGGCTGATGAGATGGAATCTGTCCCGCTTCTCATTAACCACCCTCCGCAAACCCCAGAACCCCTCACCTCATCTCTGTACCATCTGCCCTCTTGGGGGATGGGCCCTCCCACTTTCCCCGGCCTGCTCCTCCATGCTGTGAGCTGCTTTGGCAGATCTGTTTTTCTGTGTAGTCAGGGGAAAAACAAAAACAAAAAAACACGCACAACTGTGTGGGCATTGTCATAGCTGTTGATGTCACCACTGCTTTGGGGGAAATGGCTGGGATGAGGCTAATACATTCATGCAATATTTATATTTTCAGGGGGCTACGTTATCAGCGTGCTCTCCCTGCCTTGGGCTTTTCTTTTCGTCAGGTATCTGTTTTCCTTTTTGTGTTCCTTCTCCGACTTCTCTTGTCTCTGCTGCTCACAGGCCTGCCCATCAGTCCCGCACAGATATTCAGTGTCTGGTTTCTGGCCAGCTCCGTGGAGGGGCTTTAAGCAGAATTCTGACTCTTTGGGGTGGGGGATTAGCAACTGGGGGAAACTTAAGGATCCAGAGATTCCCCCAAGAGGAGTGTCTGGAAGGATCTGTGCCTGGACAGTGGCTGAACCTTTCCAGTGTTCTTTCGTTTCTGATTTCATCAGTCTCAATAAAGTTCCGATCTCTCTTTAACACCGCGTGCTTTCTCATGGTCTCCAGCTAGGTTAGTCTCTTCGTCCTCCTTTTATCTGGTAGAGTGAACTCATGTGTAAGTTTCTTGGGGAGAGACTGGAAATTAAGAAACTGCCCACTCGTGTGTTAGCTGGATGCCCCAGGACCTTCTTTGGGACTGAGGCTGAGTTGCTCTCAGCCACCCAGGAAGCCCAGGCCGGCATGGTGTCCTCTGAAACTTAGAGAACTGCTCTCTCCTCAGCTCCTCAATGCCTTCTTCCCCTGGGCATCCACGCGGCTGCCTCAGATACCTGAGGGCTCCAGTGGAGGTGGGCACAAAGGTTTCCTGAATGATAAGGCTGCCACCTCCTCTTGGCTTCACCAGAAAGTGATTTCCTCCTCCAGGAAGTGTGGACTTGAGTCTCCCGCTTGGACCTGGCTTTAGAGAAACCTGAACGTGTCCTTGACTCCCTGAGCCCTTTCTACCACATTTTGCTATTTCTAGTGTCCTCTTCAGAGCCGAGGTCCTTTAATTTTTATGCTTTACTTCTGGGGTCTTCGAAGGAGTTTCACATCTTGCTTGAGAACAGGTTTTTTTGTTGTTTTCAATCTTTTTTTTTTTTTTTTCAGAGATGGAGTTTTGCTCTGTCGCCCAGGCTGGAGTGCAGTGGTGCCATCTCGGCTCACTGCAACCTCCGCCTCCCGGGTTCAAGCGATTCTCCTGCCTTAGTCTCCTGAGTAGCTGGGACTACAGGCACACACCACCATGCTTGGCTCATTTTTGTATTTTTGGTAGAGACAGAGTTTTACCGTGTTGGCCAGGCTGATCTTGTGCTCCTCACCTCAAGTGATCTGCCTGCCTCAGCCTCCCAAAGTGCTGGGATTACAGGCGTAAGCCACCACATCTACCCAATTTTTTTTTTTTTTTTTTTTTTTTTTTTTTTTTTTTTTTTTGAGACACTCTGGCACCCAGGCTGGAGTGCAGTAGCGTGATCATAGTTCATTGCAGCCTTGACCTCCTGGGCTCAAGCAATCCTCCCGCTTCAGCCTTCTGAGTAGCTGGGACTACAAGCACATGCCACCATGTCTGACTAACTGAAAAAAAATTTTTTTGTAGGGATGAGGTTTCATTATGTTGTCCAGGCTGGTCTCAAACTCCTGGCCTCATTCCATCCTCCTGCCTCAGCCTCCCAAAGTGTTGGGATTAGAGATGTGAGCCATCTCGCAGGTAGAGAGCAGGTTTTGAAAGGGAAAAAACTGGGCCCTGGGGAGAAAGGGAGAGTCTGCAGTCCACAGTCTTTGAGCAACTGAGCAACCTGACCCAACTAAGGCCACTCCTGTTCACCCATCCAACCCTTGTCCCTCTTCCACCCTTTCCCTGGAGAAATCCAGAGCTCTTGCCTGGAAGAGGGAGGTCTGTTTTAAAGATAAATGTGAAGTAATATGCCAGAATCTGCCTCAAAATTGTGCTGTTTCACAAGCCTCACCATCTTCACGTTGCCTGCCATTAAGATGATAGAGAAACAGAAACAGAAAATGGAGAAAGGACAATCAGGGACTAGGATAAACAGATAAAATGAGGGGCGTGAATGGAGTGTTTTTAAGGGTAAGTGGATGTATCATCTGAATCCATGAGGGTTACACATGGTTATATGCGTAAGGTGTGTGCAAATACGTATGTAAAGCACATGCATGTGGGGAAACAGGTGCCCAGGTACTTAGCACAGTGCCTGACATGCAGGAGCTCATCACCCGTGTGCCATCAGAGTGAATAAGTGGGGTTTGGGGGAGTAAAGGTGTCTGTGCGGGTTTTTGAGACAGGGTCTCGCTCTGTCACCCAGGCTGGGTGACGTGATGCAATCACAGCTCACTGCAGCCTCGAATTGCTGGCCTCCAATGATCCTCCTGCCTCAGCTCAGCTTCCCAAGTAGCTGGGACTACAGGTGCATATCAGCACACCCAGTTAATTAAAAAAAATTTTTTTTTGGCTGGGTGCGGTAGCTCATGTCTGCAGTCCTAGCACTTTGGGAGGCCGAGGCTGGCAGATCACTTCAGGTCATGAGTTCAAGACCAGCCTGGTCAACATGGTGAAACCCAGTCTCTACTAAAAATACAAAAATTAGCCAGGCATTGTGGAGGGCACCTGTCATCCCAGCTACTCGGGAGGCCAAGGCAGGAGAATCACTTGAACCCAGGAGGCAGAGGTTGCAGTGAGCTGAGATCGCACCGCTATACTCCAGGCTGTTTTTTTTAGAGATGGGGTCTTGTCATCTTTCCCAGGCTAGTCTCAAACCTCTGGGCTCAAGTGATCCTCTCACCTCAGGTAATTTTTCTTCACAAGAAAGTAAAGGCAATAAAAAAGCATTAGAGTAACAGAAACTGGCTGGGCTAGGTGGGTCACGCCTGTAATCCCAACACTTTAGGAAGCCAAGGTGGGAAGATCGTTTGAGGACAGGAGTTCAAGACTGGCCTGGGAAACATAGTGAGACCACCTCTCTACAACAACAAAATTAGCTGGGTGTGGTGGCATGCGCCTGTAGTCCCAGCTACTCAGGTGGCTGAGGTTGAAGGATCGCTTGAGCCCAGGAGGTAGAGGCTGCAGTGAGCCATGATCCCACCACTGCACTCCAGCCTGGGCAACAGAGCAAGAACCTGTCTCAGTTAAAAAACAAAACAGATAGAAACTGAGAGTAGTATGGTGTGACATGAGGTTGTCTGTAGAATGCTGACCAGCTTGGTCAACATGGCGAAACCCCGTCTTTGCCAAAAATACAAAAATTAGCTGGGCGTGGTGGTGTGTGCCAGTGGTCCCAGCTACTTGTAGGCTGAAGCAAGAGAATCACTTAAGCCTGGGAGGTGGAGGATGCAGTGAGCCGAGATCGCACCACTGCACTCCAGCCTGGGCGACAGAGCGAAACTCTTGTCTCAAAATATATATATATATATATAAAGTAATTTTTGTTAGAAAATTTATTGAGGATTTTTCCTGAACCAAAAATACTTAAAAAAAAAATCTTAACTCCATCTCCCTTTCATATTTGATCTTTACCATGATCTTGTAAAGTAGATGGGGGCAGGGATATTTCCTATTCCTAAACCCAAATCTAACATGGGGAAACTGCATCTACAGAGGTGCAGTTTTGCCTGAGTTCGGCCTGAATTCACTCTGCTAATGCAAGACAAACCACACCAAAAGGCCAATTTCCTACCCATCCCAATATCCTTTCTACTCTATCCATCGCATTGATTTGTGGTAATCTGGAGCTGACAGCAAATTGTGCACTGTATATTTTTCAGACACACTAAAAGATGAGATTTTGTATTGTGAAGGGTGCAAAAAGATTTGTTATATTTCCATTTTCTCCAAACTTCTGAATTTTTTTCTCACCAGGATTCCAAAAAAATTTAGATACTCTGCATATTAAGGCATAGTCTCTCACCTGGGGGATGCAGCCATCTAGTAAAGGATACAACGCACAATTGTAAATCAGGATACATGGGTCTGGCAAAGAACTTTCTTTCACATTTGCAAATATAATTATTTGCAAAGCCTGATCAATGCATATAAATTGTTAAATTATGTAATGGATTCTTTCTATTGAGAAGAATCAATTGACACAACCTCAGGGCTCTTCTGAGAATACTGAGACACACTAAGGGGCTATGGAGTTTGGTTGGAGAAGGAGTGGAGTTTTAGCTACACTTTGAAGGATGGGCACCTTTGGTGGGTCACAGATAAGGGGGATGGAGTACAGGGGAAGATCGAGGGCGCCCAGATGCAGGCAAGGGAAGACCGCTGTGTATGGCGGGGATAAGGGAATGGAAGAGCAGTCAAGGTGAGACGAGATGAATTAGGGAATAGTGGGGCTTAAGGGGAAGTCCAGGGAGTCTGGGTCTGAGGCCACTGCAGGTTTCTGAGAAGGGAAGATCTAGCGGGCAGCTGTGCTGGGGCGATATGGGGAGGCCGGAGCGTGGCACGCAGGAGCCGAGCGCCTGCCCCTGGGCCTGCTGCGTGGGGTCTCTGTCGTCCCCCGATGCTGCCCCACTCCAATCCGATGCCAGCGCCCCACAAGGCGGTCGCGAGCAGAAACCCATCCACCCCATCGGCCTGGCCTCGCCAGGGGACCCCGCTCGCCGTAGGCAGGCGCCAATGTGTCGTTTCTCTGGATCCTTTGGTCAATTAAGATCGCGGTGACAGGGCCCCCAGGCCGTAGGGGGACCCGGACCGCCGATCCCCGCGCGGCGTGGACGGGCTTCCGGCATCCGTGCGGGGACAGGGCTGGAGGCTTCGGAGGCCACGGCCGGGTCCGGCCACTCTTCCTTCGTCTGAGGGAAAACGTCGCGGCTGGGGAGGGCCTCAGATTTCCCCGGCACGCGTCCTCTCCTTAGTGGGGAAACTGAGGCCCGGGGCAGGGCAGTTCTGGACCAGGGTCGTGATGGTGGGGAAAGTGGGCACCTGACTGAACCTGGCCTCGTCCTTCGCGCCCAGATCCTCACACGCTGTCCCCGAGGGGGTCATTACCAGACCCTGCGGACAGGGACCGATCCCGCGACCACTCAGCAGTGACACATGGCCCACCCGCCAGTTCGCCTCGCGCATGCGCACCGCCTTCCCTTCGGGCTCGGCCCCGCCCCCTCCGGGCCGCCCTCTTCGGACCGAGTTCGGGGTTGAGGTCAGCGCAGGCGCAGACGCAGACGCGTAGCGGCGGCGCTTCCTGAGCGCTGCGCTCGGGAAAGCCTCGGGGTGGGCGGTGCCTCGTCGCTGGGGGCGGGGCGGGGCGGGGCGGGGCGGGCAGGCGCCCACTGCCTGAGCCGGATGGCAGAGCCGCCCCTCCGCCCTCTCCCAGCGCTGCCTCGCGTCCCTGGGTTCCGAGCTCAGCAGCGCGCAAGCTCCGTGGCCGCCAGGACCAGCCCTGCCTCCTCAGCTGAGGAAGCCGCTCCCACCCTTCTCCGCCTCACGCCGCGGACTCAGCTCCCGGGCCTTGCGGGCTCTGCCTGTGGGGTGGGGAGGGCAGCGAACCTCTGTCCTCTCAGGCCGTCACCGCGCGATTGGGAGGGCGCCAGGAGGCCGAGGCCTGGGCTGCCGTGCGCTGCCGGTGCCTCACCCCGCAGGTCGGTCCGCCTCGTGGGCCGTGGGGCGGACGACCGGGAAGCCCCGAGATCTCCAGATCCTCGAAAAAGCCCTGAACTTGCGCAGTGACTTCCCATTGAGTCCGCGAGGTTCTGGAGACGCGGGAGACGGAAGGAACACTCAAGGCCGACTGCTGCCCTCAGTTATTGGGGTGAGGTTTCCACCTGAGGCCAGCGCCCAGGGCAAACAGGAAATGAGAGTTTTAGGAGATTCTCCAACCGGAATGTCACCTCCCTTCCCCGCCAGAAACGAACCGCACTCTCCTCCTGTAATTGAAAACCGAAGGGTAGCCCTTAGGGTGAATGAAAACTCCCGAAACCAGGAGGGTCAGGGAGGGTCATCATCTGAGTAGAATGACTCTTGTGGCTCCTGGGGTTCCCTGAATCAGGCAATTTAGGAACTGAAAAGGCCTTACCCTCCAGGATCAAGTAGTCATTAGCCTCTCCCTCCCTCCCTCTCTGAATCAGTCATTTTAGGAACCGAAAAGGCCTTACCCTCGAGGATCAAGTAGTCATTAGCCTCTCTTTTCCTTCCTTCCTTCCTTCCTTCCTTCCTTCCTTCCTTCCTTCCTCCCTCCCTCCCTCCCTCCCTCCCTTTTTTTTTTTCTTTTCTGTTTTGAGACTCCAACTCCCTGGGCTCAGGTGATCCTCCCGCCTCAGCCTCCCGAGTACTTGGAATTACAGGTGGGCGCCACCATGCCCGGCTAATTTATTTTTACTTTTTTTTATCTTTTTTGAGACAGAGTCTTGCTCTGTCGCCCAGGCTGGAAGGCAGTAGTAGCCCGATCTCAGCTCACTGCAGCCTCAAACTCCCAGGCTGGAGTGTTCCTCCTGCCCCAGGCTTCCCAGCAGCTGGGACAATAGGTGTACATCATTACGCCTGGCTAATTTTTTATTTAAAAGAATTTTTGCTAACGCTGCGCGTGGTGGCTCATGCCTGTAATCCCAGCTCTTATGAGACGCCGAGGCGGGCGGATAACAAAGTCAGGAGTTCGAGACCAGCCTGGCCAATATAATGAAACTCTGTCTCTACTAAACATACAAAAATTAGCCGGGTGTGGTGGCGGGCGCCTGTAGTCGCAGCTACTCAGGAGGCTGAGGCAGGAGAATTGGCTTGAAGCCGGGAGGCAGAGGCTGCAGTGAGCCGAGATCATGCCACTGCACTCCAGCCTGCCCCACAAGGCGAGACTCTGTCTCATACACAAAAACAACAACAACAAAATACTTGACTGGGTGCGATGGCTCACGCCTGTAATCCCAGTACTTTGGGAGGCTAAGGCAGGTGGATCAGTTGAGATTGGGAGTTCGAGACCAGCCTGACTAACATGGTAAAACCCGTCTCTACTAAAAATACAAAATTAGCCAGGTATGGAGGCACAAACCTGTGGTCCCAGCTACTCAGGAGGCTTAGACAGGAAGATGGCTTAAAAACAGGAGGTGGAGGCTGCAGTGAGCCGAGATCATGCCCCTGCACTCCAGCCTGGGCAACAAGAGTGAAACTCCGTCTCAAAAATACAATAAATTGGGCTTCTCGCTCTGTCGCCAGGCTGGTCTCAAACTTCTTATCTCAAGCACTTCTCCCGCCACAGCCTCTGTGCTGGGATTACAGGTATGAGCCACTGTACCCGCCTGGCCTCTCTTTGAAACCTGCCCAGTGACAGGGATCTCAATGCAGGGCATTGCATGTCTTCTGACAGGATGCTGGTTTAGGTCACTCCCTCTGCCCTGCAAGCCAGCTGTGTCCCCAGCGTTTCCCAGGGCAGAGACAGATCACTTCCTGTGAGAGTGTTTTGGTGTCAGTGTGGAACGGCTTCCCTGTTTGGCCCCCTGGGTATACTGGAACCTGGGAAGGGACCTCTGCAGCTAACCCAGGGCTAGGCAGTGAGTTACTGAAAGGAAAAGGAATTTATTTTTAATTTCCTGGGTTCTCTTGGCTGTTGCTTTGGAGTGGAGATCATTTAGGCATCTGGTACCCTGATGACCTGAGAGGAGAAGGAAAGTCCTTGGAAAGGAGTTAGGTGACTTCTGGGTAAGAATGAGCTGATACAAGGGTGCAGGGTGGGAAGAGCTGCTTAGTGGCCAACCTGACCATCATTGCCCTCTTCACTAGGGAGCTTTTATTCTCATCTGTGTCCTCCTCCTGTAACTTAACACCCAGAAGTAGCAGGGAATTGGATCATGAAAGAGCCATGTAGTCCACCCCACTCATTTGTGTGTGTGTAACTGTGTCTATCTATCTATCTATCTATCTATCTATCTATATGTATGTGTGTGTGTGTGTATATATATATATATTTTTTTAGAGATAGGGTCTCACTGTGTTGTCCAGGCTTAAACTCCTGGCCTCAAGCAATACTCCTACCTCAGCCTCCCAAAGGGCTGGGATTACAAGCATGAGCCACTGTGCCCGGCCCCAACCCACTCATTTTAAAGGTGAGGAAACTTGAGGCCTGGAAATGGAAAAATGTGACCCAGGGTCACAGAGGGAACTGGTGGCAAAGATGAGACTTAAATTCAGGTCTCCCGATTCCCAGGCCTGCCCTTGTTCTACCCTGTGTATTAGTCAGGATCCAGCAGAAAACGGATTAAATTGGGGACATTTAAAGTGGGGGCTTTGAGGTAGGATATAGGGAAACTGCTATGGAATGTGGAATATTCTGGGGCTGGTGACAGTGGGATCTTACCACCTCTGCACCTGGAGGCAGGCTGTGCGGAGGGCAGGCTTATTAGAGCTGGGACTTTAAGTCAAGGAACTCAAAAAGGGACATGGAGGAATAAAAACCAAACCCTGTCCCCACCTTCTCCCTCCCTCTGGTTTTGGTTCCAGGCTCCACATGGACCAAACCCAGCTGGCAGTCAGAGGGCAAGAGCGTCTTGATGCACGGCATACAGACCGATTCCAGGGTGCAGTGCACGATGGAAAAGGAGGAACGTACCTGAAGAGGCAAATGAAAGATATCCAGCATCACAGGCAACCTTGCTTCTACTACCATAAAAATAGTTTACATTTCTTGAGCACTTAGTCTACGTCAGACATGTCCATTATCTCATTGCGTCTTCCCATAAACCCGGTTTCCTCCTTTGGACAGATAAAGAAACTGACTAGCGAAACAGCTTGAGGGACGGAGGTATGGACAGCTAAGCTGACATCTTCCCATCCAGAGTCTTATCTGGTGAATAGTAGTTCCCCTGTGAATGTTTGTGGAATGAATGAATGAATGAGGAGCAGACATATATAGGGTTAGATGGCAAACCTCCCTGAGGAGCCTTAGCGGGGCCTCTTCTCCATGGGACTTGGAGGGTCTCTGTAGAGATGAGCCCTGTGCCTTTTGCTATGTCTCCTGTCGGCTTGTAATAGGCCAGCTTCTTCAGGTTAAAAGGGCAGGCATGAAAGTCTGAATAAAAACCCTTGGACTTGTGCTTGACTTTCCTAGTGGAGGTTAGCTTTCGGAATTAAAAAAGTCTGGGCTGGGCATGGTGGCTCACACCTGTAATCCCGAGGTGTGCAGATCACCTGAGGTCAGGAGTTTGAGACCAGCCTGGCCAACATGGCGAAACCCTGTCTGTACTAAAAATACAAAAATTAGCCGGGCGTGGTAGCTACTTGGGAGGCTGAGGCAGGAGAATTGCTTGAGCCCGGGAGGCGGGGGTTGCAGTGAGCCGAGATTGCACCACTGCACTCCCGCGTGGACAACAGAGTGAGACTCTGTCTCAAAACAAACAAGCAAACAAACAAAAAAGTCTCTCTGAAGCCATCTTTACCCACCCCTTGATTCCTAATACCCCCACAGTCTGGGCAGGAGCCCAAGGTGCTACCTGTCTCCCTGCTCAACTCATCCCCACGGCTCCACCCACGAGCTCAGTTCTGCTAATTGCATTACTGGTGCTGCTGCTGGAACACAGCGTTCAGGGATGAACCAACAACCAGTTTGGTGGGTGTTTCACCAGCACCCTGCAAGTGGCCTGCTGTGGAGCAGAAACCTCTGCTGGAAAACGCTGAGTCGTTTCTTCCATGCCTTCCTCTTTACTGCCTTTTCCCCTTTTTACTGGTCTCTTCTTTCCTAGAGGGTCCCATGAAGTCTTTCAGTTGTTGTTCATAATCTAAGCCCCTCAAGCATAGAAAAGGAACCTAATACATATTGATCACATGCTATGTGCCTGACACGCTGTGCCAGATGCTTCATATCTAGATCTCATTTAATTTCATAGCAATTTATTAGGTAAAAAAGGCAGAGAGCTCACAGCTGAGAAAACTAAGACTGGTTAGGGAACATGTGGAAGATTACACAGCTGTTAAGAGGGGAGCTGGCATTTGAACTCTAGTCTAATCCCAAAGTCCATTCTGACACACTTCACACTCAGAATAAACCCTATACCTGGCCAACAGTGAGATCCCCATCTCTACAAAAAATTAAAAACAAAATTAGCTGGGCATGGCCAGGCGCGGTGGCTCACGCCTGTAATCTGAGCACTTTGGGAGGCTCAGGCGGGTGGATCATGAGGTCGGGAGATGAGACCATCCTGGCTAACATGGTGAAACCCCATCTCTACTAAAAATACAAAAAATTAGCTGGGCATGGTAGGGGTGCCTGTGGTCCTAGCTACTCGGGAGGCTGAGGCAGGAGAATGGTGTGAACCCGGGAGGAGGAGCTTGCAGTAAGCGGAGATCGCCCCACCGCACTCCACCCTGGGTGACAAAGTGAGACTCCACCTCAAAAAAATAAAAAAAATAAAAAATTTGGCCTGGCGCGGTGGCTCACGCCTGTAATCCCAGCACTTCGGGAGGCCGAGACAGGTGAATCACGAGGTCAGGAGATCGAGACCATCCTGGCTAACATGGTGAAACCCCGTCTCTACTAAAAATACAAAAAATTAGCTGGGTGCGGTGGCAGGTGCCTGTAGTCCCAGCTACTTGGGAGACTGAGGCAGGAGAATGGCGTGAACCCGGGAGGTGGAGCTTGCAGTGAGCCGAGATTGCGCCGCTGAGCTCCAGCCTGGGCGACAGCGAGACTCCATCTCAAAAAAAAAAAAAAAAAAAAGGCCGGGCGCGGTGGCTCAAGCCTGTAATCCCAGCACTTTGGGAGGCCGAGACTGGCGGATCACGAGGTCAGGAGATCGAAACCATCCTGGCTAACTCGGTGAAACCCCGTCTCTACTAAAAAATACAAAAAAACTGGCCGGGCGTGGTGGCGGGCGCCTGTAGTCCCAGCTACTCGGGAGGCTGAGGCAGGAGAATGGCGAGAACCCGGGAGGCGGAGCTTGCAGTGAGCTGAGATCCGGCCACTGCACTCCAGCCTGGGCGACAGAGCAAGACTCCGTCTCAAAAAAAAATAAAAAATAAAAAATAAAAAATAAAATAAAATAAAATAAAATAAAATAAAAAAATAAAATAAAATAAAATAAAATAAATAAAAATTAGCTGGGCATGGTGGTGCACGCCTTTAGTCCTGGCTGCCTAGGAGGCTGAGGTGGAAGAATCACTTGAGCCCAGGAGGTCGAGGCTGCAGTGAGCTGTGATCGGGCCACTGCTCCATCCTGGGCGACAGAGCAAGACCCTGTCTTGAAAAAAAAAGAAAGAATAAACCCTGCTGCTGCAGTATTTGGGTTTATCTTGTACCTTTGTGAGTCAGAGCCTTTTCCTTGTGCCGTTACCTGTATCCCTGGGGCTCGGGTGTGTGGAAGGTGCTGTTTCAGCTCACCCTTGTGGGTTTCCATGTGGAGTGCCTAACATTTCATTCCATCCATCGTCTGTCATTCCGTCCATCTATTCCTTTGCTGCTGATGGCTCCTCCATCTGGGAGGCCATTTCTTCTGTTTCTGAATGGCAACATCCAAGCCCAGTTCAAATGCCACCTCCGCCATTGTCTCCCTTGGATCTCATTTGCCTCCGGATTCCCAAACTTAACCTTTGTTACCCTTCCCTGAAGGATTTCTTACGTTATTCCCCGTGTACAGTAATCTGGGCATGTAATTAATTTTCCTTGTTGTGGGAGGCAGGGATTATTCTGCATTAGTACTTGAATCTCTCCAGGACGGTAAACTAGCAAGCCTCCAGCGAATACACACATCAGAGGAGCCCTTCATGGGGAAAAGGGTTTGTAAAGTGAAGATGTCTTCCTCTACTTTACATGTTAACTTTGCTTAAAAACAATATTCAGCTGTATGATAAATGTTCTGGTTGAGTCTAGGGTGATAGTAGGGCACTCCTAGGGAGAAATTCCTTGTGTTTTCCTTGAGAGCTTCGAATTTGTTTTTTGGGTTTTTTTTTTTTTTTTGAGACAAGGTCTCACTCTATCACCCAGGATGGAGTGCAGTGGTGTGATCTTGGCTCACTGCAACGTCCACTTCCCAGGCTCAAGCGATTCTCCTATCTCAGCCTCCCAAGTAGCTGGGACTACAGGCATGCGCCACCATGCCTAGCTAATTTTTGTATTTTTAGTGGAAACAGGGTTTCAGCATGTGCTCTCGAACTCCTGACCTCAGGTAATCCACCTGTCTTGTCCTCCCAAAGTGCTGGGATTAGAGGCATAAGCCACTGCGTCTGGCAAGAGAGCTTCGAATGTGGGGAAGTGAAGAGGCACCAATGAGGGCAGGCTGCTTAGGTAAAAGGCCCCCCAGACCCCACGTATTCGACTCTCCAGATGGGGCCCAGCAGAGTGGTGAGCTGTGTCCTTTGACTTTTATCACATGCTGCAGCTTTTCTGAGGCCACCACTTGTGTTCCCAAGTCCCTTTATGTTTGTTCTGATCAACGAAGGCCATCACTCCTGTGTTCACCACTGGGGATGAGGGAGACCTTGGCCATAATGGCAGTCCTCCCTCCGTGGGACCCCAGTCAGTTCAGAGCACCTATTTCCCATCACACCCAAGACAGACAGATGCTAGGGCCCTTCAGCAGGGAATGGGTGTGGGCTGGGATGACTCACCTGCTCTGTGGCCGCCTACAGTGCAGCTCAAAGCCCTTGGGAATGAAAACACTTCCCTAGGACAGGCACAGAGGCTCTCCTTAGAGACAGCAGTTTGGGTTCCTGCTTCTGCAAATGCCTGTCACCGTACTGATGTTTCAAAGCCCAGGTCAGCGAGGAGCCATCCAGCTGGATGGCCATGGAGAACAGGCAGAATCAGCAGCCTCAGAAAGCAGTGCCCTGATCTGGGTATCAGATGACCCAGGTCTCACCTGGGCTCTTCCAGGAGCTCACTGTGTGTTTATAAAGGAAGATCATTCGATTTTTTTTTTTTTTTTTTTTTTGAGATGGAGTTTCGCTCTTGTTGCGCAGGCTGGAGTGCAATTGCACGATTTTGACTCACTGCAACCTGCACCCTCCAGGTTCAAGCGATTCTTCTGCCTCAGCGTCCTGAGTAGCTGGGATTATAGGTGCATGCCACCACACCTGGCTAATTTTTGTATTTTTAGTAGACAGGGTTTCACCATGTTGGCCAGGCTGGTCTCGAACTCCTAACCTCAGGTGATCCACCTGCCTTGACCTCCCAAAGTGCTGGGATTACAAGTGTGAGCCACCACGCCTGGTCTAAGAGCATTCATTCTTTAAGTAAAGTTTTGTGTTTTTTTTTTGAGACAGAGTCTTGTTTTGTTGCCCAGGCTAGAGTGAAGTGATGCCATCATGGGCTCAAGCGATCCTCCCACCTCAGCCTCTTCAGGAATCTGGGACTACGGTCCCACCACACCTGGCTAATTAAAAAAAAAAAAAAATTTTTTTTTTTTTTTTTTTAGGGGTGGGATCTCACCATCTTGCCCAGGCTGGTCTCCAACTCCTGGGCTCAAGCGATCCTCCTGCCTCAGCCAACCAAAGTGCTTGGATTACAGGAACGTGCCACTGTACAAGGCTTAAACTTTTTTTTTTTTTTTTTTTTTTTGGGGGGGACCCCTGACTTCTGCTGTGCTAACTAAGGACAGAGAGGGTTATGAGAAATCCAAATCTATCCCTCACCATGATGGTCTCTCAGTCTCTGTAAATGAATACAAGTCAGGGTAATGAATGTAATAGTGCACTAAGGTGTTTTGAAGTATGGAAGAGAAACTAATATCCTGGGAGAAATGAGTGAGTCAGGTTAGATTTAATTGAAGAGATGACATTTGAGCTAGCCCTTGAAACTGGAATTCCTTTGGCCGACTGGAGTAAGTCTGTTGCATCTCTGGGGAATATTTTCAGAGGAATGTAGAAGAGGGTGAGGGTGAAGAGAGACAAGATTTGAAGGTCCGTCTGGTCTCAGGAGTCAAGGGCCTTGGTACAACATGTGAACTTCGGACCTTATCCTGAAGGCAGCAAGACATGATCAGATCTGTGTTGTAGAAATATCACTGTGGCTGCAACGTGGAGGATGAATTAAAAGGTCAAAGATGAAGAGAGAGACACCAATTAGAAGAAGGTTAGACTATTACAGGAAAGTTTGAGGACCTCAACTAGGGTATTACAGAAGAGAATTGCTCTAGATAATTCCTAAAACCAAAGTTTTATGCTCCTGAACCCACCAGTGCTTTGGCGCTTTTCTTTCTTTCTTTTTTTTTTTTCTTCTTTCTTTCTTTATTTCTCTCTCTCTTTCTTTTTTTTTTTTTTTTTTTTTTTGAGATGGAGTCTCATGCTGTTGCCCAGGCCTCAGTACAATGGCGCAATCTCGACTCACTGCAACCTCTGGCCTCCTGGGTTCAAGTGGTTCTCCTGCCTCAGTCTCCCAGGTAGCTGGGATTACAGGCACACGCCACCACGCCCAGCTCATTTTTTTTTGTATCTTTTTTTTTTTTGAGACAGAGTCTCGCCGTTAGCCAGGCTGGAGTACAGTGGCGTGATCTCGGCTCACTGCAACCTCCACCTCTTGGGTTCAAGCGATTCTCCTGCCTCAGCCTCCTGAGTAGCTGGGAGTACAGGCACGTGCCACCATGCCTGGCTAATTTTTTGTATCTTTAGTAGAGATGGGGTTTCACCATGTTGGCCAGGCTGGTCTCAAACTCTTGGCTTCGTGATCCACCCACCTTGGCCTCCCAAAGTGCTGGGATTACAGGCGTGAGCCACCATGCCTGGCTGCTTTGGTGCTTTTTGTACCTGCCTCCTCCCACCCCACTGCTAGCTGATTGTCCTGATTGCTTGCTCATGACCCATCCTTGGGGGACGGTGACCTGTTCGGGTTTTGAACCAATCCAATTTCCCTGTTTATCTGTTCTGTTCATCTCTGAAGTCTTACTTCAGATGAGACTCAGCTCATTGGAAACCAACTAGGAGGAAGCTGTTATCTGTCTCAGAGTCCTTCCCACTCCCACCTCCAGCCCCCTCTCTCCTCTGGCATTGGATTTGAGGTCTCCAGATTGGTACTGGCATCTATGCCATCCTTCCCATTACTCTTTGCAGGGGGAAAGATGAGACACCAGGTCTCATTGGAAGATGTTGATGAACAGGAAGTAGGAAAATGGTTTAAAGACTGAGTTTAAATGGTTTAAAGACAGGTGGTGTGCACCTGTAGTCTCAGCTACTTGGGAAACTGAGGCAGGAGAATTGCATGAACCTGGGAGGCAAAGGTTGCAGTGAGCCAAGATCACACGACTGCGCTCCAGCCTGGGTGGCAGAGTGAGACTCCGCCTCAAAAAAAAAAAAAAAGGCCAAGCTTGAGAAATGGCATGTTACCATCCAGGTGCTTTGTGAATCCCGGGAAGTCACAAAGCCAGAGTCCGATGGGAAAGGCTTTCTGTCTGCCTGTGGCCAGGCAGTTTTTGAACCCCTTCATTGGTCCTGCTGGCCACAGGAGCTGAAAGAAAATGGCGGAATCAGCAAATATTTATTGTGTGCCTGCTCTGTGTTGGGTGCTTTGGAGAATAAGAATAAGGTCAAGTCAAAGAGGAGCAGGGAATTCCTGCCTACAGGCAGTGTTTGCCGAGGGCCAAGGGAGTGGGAGATACTCAGTGACAGAGGACAGTACCCACTGGGGCTGGGAAGGCTTCTAGAGGGGAAGGAGATGTGTGAAGAAGACATAGTTAGTCGTGGAGACTCACCTCTGCCCGTGAAATGTCTGGTTTTGGTAACTGGCCCCAGTTAGGAGACTATATTAGTTTTCTATTGCCGCGTAACATATGCCCACACAATGTGGCAGCTTAAACCAGCGTCCATTTATCATCTCACAGTTCCTTAGGTCAGAAGTCCAGGCAGGCTCTACCAGGCCCTCTGCTCAGGACCTGGAAAGGCTGAAATCAAGGTGTGAGCTGGCCAGGCACTCATCCACAGGTTCCAGGAAAGAACCCACTTCCGAGCTCATGGAGGTGGGGGCGATTCCATCCTTTCAGCTTTAGGATGAGGCCCCGGTTTCCCTGCTGGCTGTTCTCAGGGTGCTGCTCTCCACTCCTAGAGGCCACTCTCTGGTCCTTTCCGTGTGGCCCCTCCATTTCCAATCTAGCAACGGTGCATCAAATCCCCCTCCTATTTTGAGTACCTGACTTCCTCTTCTGTTACCACCTGGAGAAAATAGTCTGCTTTTTAAAAAGAAAATTTCGGCTGGGCACGGTGGCTGATGCCTGTAATCCCAGCACTTTGGGAGGCTGAGGTGGGTGGATCACCTGAGGTCAGGAGACCAGCCTGGTCAACATGGCAAAACCCTGTCTCTACTAAAAATACAAAAATTACCCAGGCATGGTGGTGTGCACTTGTAGTCCCACCTACTTGGGAGGCTGAGGCAGGAGAATTGCTTAAACCCGGGAGGTGAAGGTTGCAGAGAATCAAGATCTTGCTACTACACTCCAACCTGAGTGAGAGTGAGACTCCATCTCAAAAAAAAAAAAGGTGGAATCCAAGATGATCAGCAAGTCTAGAGCATGGGGAATAAGATGGCAGGATCATTAATAGAAATATAGTCACGTGTCGCTTAATGATGGGAATATGTATGTTCTAAGAAATGCATCATTAGGTGATTTAGTCATTGTGCAAACATCACCAAGTACACTTACACAAACCTAGATGGCACAGCCTACTGCACACCAGTGCTATATGGCGAGCAGTTCAAACCTGTAGAGCAGGCTACTGTGCTGAATACTGTAGGCAACTATAACATAATGGTATGTATTTGTGTATCTGAACACATCTAAACATAGAAAAGGTACAGAAAATATACTGTATTATAACCTTATAGAGCCACTGTTGCAGGCTGGGCGTAGTGGCTTACACCTGCAATCCCAGCACTTTGGGAGGCTGGGATGGGCAGATTGCTTGAGTCCAGTAGTTTGAGACCAGCCTGGGCAACATAGTGAAACCCCTGTCTCTACAAAAAATATACAAATTAGCTAGGCGTGGTGATGCATGCCTATAGTCTCAGCTACTCGGGAGATTGAGGTGGGAGGATTGCTTGAGCCTGGGAGGTCGAGGCTGCATTGAACCAAGAGTATGCCACACTGCATTCCCACTCCAGCCTGGGTGACAGTGAGAACCTGTCTCAGGAAAAAAGAAAAAGAAAAAAAACCACCATTGCATATGCGGTTCATCATTGACTAAAACATCAGTATCCAGTGTGTGACTGTAAACCCCAGGGCTAATTCCGCGGTGACAGGAAGGGCACCAAGTTTCTGTGTGGATTTCAAATATTCTGTATCCTCAGGCTTTGTTAATCCATGTCTTCTGCCTTCAGAGAAGTCAATTCCCCCAGCAAGGAGCGGTCAGGGCCACCCAGCTTTATGCCTTGACTCTTCGTTACTGTTTTGAGGCCTAGGAACAGCTGAGACCCTGCAGGTGTTAAGACCCAAACCGGTGAGGGTGAGGGGGTCAGAATCACCACCAGCCGATGTCAGCATCTGGAGCTGAATACAGAGACCCCTGTTGGCCGAATGTTCTGGGCAGCATCCATGTGCAGGTGGGACTGACTTTTTGGACGCTGCCTGAGAGCTCACACAGACGGTCACACGGCGATGTCGGTGGGGCTATGAGCAGTCATCGCACCTCCCAGCTGTTCCTCCGGGACAGTCGTTTCTGGGCATATCTGCTGGCAAATTAGATCATTGGTCATTTATATTTTTCTTTCCCTATCTCTCTCTACCCATTCTGTTTTCAACAGCTGATGATAATAAAGGTGCTTTCATGGAAAATACGGGATCTCTGTAAAGAGAAGATCCCGTTCTGTGAGTATGGCTTGCTAAGTTGGGTAATTTATCTGTTGACACGCTTCTCAGTCACTTTTTCACCTTGGTTTCTCCAGATGGCTGGGACTTGATCACTCACAGGAGGAGGGAACCTCTTTTTTTTTTTTTTTTTTTTTTTTTGAGACAGGAGTCTCGCTCTGTTGCCCGGGCTGGAGTGCAGTGGCCGGATCTCAGCTCATTGCAAGCTCCGCCTCCTGGGTCTATGCCATTCTCCTGCCTCAGCCTCCCTAGTAGCTGGGACTACAGGTGCCCGCCACCAAGCCCGGCTAGTTTTTTGTATTTTTTAGTAGAGATGGGGAGGAGGAGGGAACTTCTTTGTGTTCTGTTCTTGCACTATTTGGAGAGTTACCATCTCAACAATGCCAACACCCCTAAAACAACAGTCAACATCAGACACGTAATCAAGAGCTTCAGCGGGAAGGATGGCCAAGTTGGATGCTTTCCATCAGGGCCATTCCAGCTGTGATTCTCTGTGTAATGGGAGTCTGGTTGAGAGGGACATCAGAAAGATGACAGTGAGGAAGGAACCTTTTATACTAGGTGTTAAGGGATGGCTGGGACTGGATTAAGTAGACAGGAGAAGGGAAGACCTTGCAGGCTTGGTGAGAGCTGACTAAAGCCATTCAGATTTGAATCAGCATGGTTTATTTATGGAGTGTGAGGCAGCTGGCTTGGACCAAGGGAGGTGTTTCTTCTTAATCTAAGAAAATGGGCCGGGCACAGTGGCTCATGCCTATAATCCCAGCACTTTGGGAGGCTGAGGCGGGCAGATCAGTTGAGGTCGGGAATTCGAGACCAGCCTGACCAACATGGTGAAATCCCATGTCTACTAAAAATAAATTAGCTAGGTGTGGTGGCACGTGCCTGTAGTCCCAGCTACTTCGGAGGCTGAGGCAGGAGAATTGCTTGAACTCGGGAGGCAGAGGTTGCAGCACACTGATATCACACCACTGCGCTCCAGTTTTGGTGGCAGAGCAAGACTGTCTCAAAGGAAAAAAAAAAAAAAGAAAAGAAAGAAAATGACTCCCTGCCCTCTTCCTTCTCCCTTATATTAAAGCTTAGGATTTCTGAACTTTTCTACCTTCCCTAGGGGTCCAGATGAATTTGTAGGGAACCACCCTCTCTGGCTTGGCCTCAACCTCAAGGGCACATCTGTGGGATGCTGTTTTCCCTTTTAAGTTTACTCCTTGCCTCCCAGTCAAGGTCTTTTCCCTTGCCCTTACCTGTTTGCTTTAAAAAGCACTATTTTTTTTGTTTGTTTGTTTTTGGTTCAAGTGATTCTCCTGCCTCAGCCTCCTGAGTAGCTGGGATTACAGGTGTGTGCCACCACACCTGGCTAATTTTTATATTTTAGTAGAGATGGGGTTTCACCATGTTGACCAGGCTGGTCTTGGACTCCTGACCTCCGGTGATCCGCTTGCCTTGCCCTTCCAAAGTGTTGGGATTACAGGCATGAGCCACTGGGCCCAGCCAATTAAAAAGCACTATTTTTAACCAAGGAACTTTACTTGCTTTGTTTTCATTTTTGCAGACAGATGCAGTATTAAAGTTGAATGCATTTGAATGCCATTACTGTCCATAGTTCAACATTTGACCTCTTTGGCAACTAAACAGTATTTTATGTATATTATGTTGTTTTACATTTTCTAGAGGAGTATAGCGGGATGGGGCCTGTTTTTGGTCCTCATGTCTTGGAGAGCTTTCCTCTTCATGCTGGTGGGCCACACTTGGCTGGAGATTCTTTTCTGTTCTTTGAATCCGGACTACAATAGGACAAATTAACTCCAGTGGTCATACAAGTCATGAAGAAATGAATTTAATAGTGTATCAGTTAGGATTCTGTTATGACATGTGCCCAAATCATCTGGAAATAGTTTAAGCCAAAGAGAAGAATTTCATTAAAAGATTCAGGGACATATGAGATCTAAAGCCAGGAATACAACTGTGACTGAGGAAGAGACTTTAAGTAGGAACGGGAAAATCAGCAAGAAGCCAGGCATCCCCTCGGTGTGCTTGCTGCGACGTGCACTCTGTGCAGAGTGGCTGTCCCTGCTTCCAGTCCACCCAGAAGGCAATAAAGGGCCAGCCTGAGACCCTCAGATTGTAATCCCCTTCATTCAAGAGAACAGCCAAGGCTGTCTGTGGTGGCTCATGGCTCATCCCAGCACTTTGGGAGGCTGAGGTGGAAGGATCATTTGAGTCCAGGAATGTGAGACCAGCCTGGGCAACACAGTGAGACCCCACCTCTACAAAAAATACAAAAAAATTAGCTAAGCATGGTGGCACATGCCTGTAGTTCCAGCTACTCAAGAGGCTGAGGTAGGAGGATTGCTTGAGCCTGGGAAGTCAGAGGCTGCAGTGAGCAGTGATTGTGCCAGTGCACTCCAGCCTGGGTGACGGAGCAAGACCATCTAAAAAAAAAAAAGATAGATCAGGAGACTGGCCAAGACTCAGTGAGGATCTGTTTGTCTCATTTCCAAATGTGTCCTGGAGAACCAACGTTAGTGCAGTCAACAGTGGTCAGTGTGGAGTCGCAAAACACAAACTCCAGCTTTTGGAAGCCTGGCCTGTAGGAGGGGTCCACTTCCTCCAAAGGCACCTGCTTCAAATATCCCCCCTGCTAAACCAGAATCATTGCTGTTAGGATGACCTTTCTATTTCAGAAGGAACTAGAGGACTCTGCAGAGATGGTGGCGGAGGCGAGATCTATGTCTGGAGGGGCCATGTATAAAAAACATGGACCTGCCGTGTTTCTGGTCCTTACCACTTCTGAGTTGTCCGATTTTACAGAAGAGGACTTGAAAGACGTAAGACATGGCCAAGAATTCATCATCTGCCTCTGCTCCAAAACCACATTCTACTAAAAAAAGGTACTCACACTGAATTGTTTGAAGATTTTTTTTTGTTGTTGTTGTTGTAAAGGATGCAGACTTAAAAATTATTTTTGGAAGACAGTTTGCAAACTATTAGTAGAGAATACTAAGAAAAAGCTGTTTGGGGTGGATTTGTTTAAACAGGCCCCTAACTGATGGGAGAATGGCTGTTTTCATGTTCCTTGAGAACCGTTGTCTTTTAATAGAGACAGCATCGATTCTGGAGTCAGAAGACTAGATTCGGTCTCAACTCTGACACCAGGTTTGTGGCTTTGGACAAGTTATTTTATCTCTACGCCTCAGTTCTATTTCTGAGAAGTGAGATAAGTATCATATTAAAATCTACTTCCTGGTGTCAGGAAGAGTAGATGAATTAATGCACATTTATGTACTTGGCATTCTTCTTTGTGCTTAAGCATTCAGTAAATAGTCTTACAAAAATGATGACACCTGTTTCATATTAGTGAAGGGTTAATGAGAAAAGATCAAATTGTGCTTGAGTGTTGATTTTTTAAAGCATATTCTGTGAATAATATTTTTTTAAAAAGCGTTTTGCTAATGTTATCTATGTTTAGCTGTTTAATAAAAAGTAATATTTTTATTTTTAAAAGGAAAAAAAGTGAGCATTTTGTGTGTCATAAGAAAGGCACCCCTGGCCTATGCCTTTTGATGTGGGTCATGAGATTTGTTGTTTGATTTTATTTTATTTTTGAAACAGAGTTTTGCTCTGTTGCCCAGCCTGGAATGCAGCAGTACAGTCTCGGCTACCTGCAACCTCTGCCTCCCAGGCTCAGGCAATTCTCCTGCTTCAGCCTCCTGAGTAGCTGGGATTACAGGCATGAACCACCATGTCCAGCTAATTTTGTATTTTTAGTAGAGACGGGGTTTTGCCGTATTGGCCAGGCTGGTCTCGAACTCCTGACCTCAGGGGATCCACTCGCTTTAGCCTCCCAAAGTGCTGAGATTACAGGTGTGAGCCACCACACCCAGTCAATTTTTTTTTTTTTTAATTATAATAAAATACACATGACATAAAACTTACTAACTCGGCTGGGTGTGGTGGCTCACACCTGTAAGTCCAGCACTTTGGGAGGCTGAGGTAGGTGGATCACGAGGTCAGGAGATCAAGATCAGCCTGGCCAACATGGTGAAATCCCATCTCTACTAAAAATACAAAAAATTAGCTGGGCATGGTGGTGCATGCCTGTAGTCCCAGCTACTCAGGAGGCTGAGGCAGAAGAACCACTTGAACCTGGGAGGCAGAGGTTGCAGTGAACCGAGATGGTGCCACTGCACTCCAGCCTGGGTGACAGAGTAAGACACTGTCTCACAAAAACAAAAAACAAAAACCAAAAAAAAAAAAAAAAAAAAAAAATTTACTACTTCAAGCATTTTTTTTTTTTTTTTTTTTTTTTTGAGACGGAGTCTCGCTCTGTCGCCCAGGCTGGAGTGCAGTGGCCGGATCTCAGCTCACTGCAAGCTCCGCCTCCCGGGTTTACGCCATTCTCCTGCCTCAGCCTCCCGAGTAGCTGGGACTACAGGCGCCCGCCACCTCGCCCGGCTAGTTTTTTGTATTTTTAGTAGAGACGGGGTTTTGCCGTTTTAGCCAGGATGGTCTCGATCTCCTGACCTCGTGATCCACCCGTCTCGGCCTCCCAATGTGCTGGGATTACAGGCTTGAGCCACCGCGCCCGGCCTACTTCAAGCATTTTAAAGTGTATAGCTAAATGGTAGCAACAACATTCACATTGTTGGGTAACCATCACCAGTCTATCTCCAGAACTCTTCTCATCTTGCAAAACTGAAACTCTCTGCCCATTAAACCATAACTCAGCCAGGTGCTGCACACCTGGGAGGTTGAGGCAGGAGGATCCCTTGAGCTCAGGAGTTCAAGATCAGCCTGGGTAACATAGTGAGACCTCATCTCTACAAAAAAGTCTAAAAATTAGCCAGGTGTGGTGGCACATGCCTGTAATCTCAGCTACTTGGGAGGCTGAGGTGGGAGGATCGCTTGGACCCAGGAGGTTGAGGCTGCATTGAGCTGTGATTGTACCACTGCACTCCAGCCTGGGTGATAAAGTGAGACCCTGCCTCAAAAATAAAATAAAATAAACAATAACTCCCCATCCTTCCATTTGGCAATCACCATCCTACTTTCAGTCTCTAGGAATTTGACTCTTCTAGGTAACTCATATAAGTGGACTCATACAGCATTTGTCTTATTTAAGATAATGTCCTCAAGGTTCATGCACATTGTAGCATGTGTTGTGTTGTCCAGGCCGGTCTTGAACTCCTGGCTTTAAGCTATTCTCCTACCTCAGCCTTCCCAGTAGCTGGGACTACAGGTGTGCACCACCATACCCAGCTAGAATTTCCTTGCTTTTTGTTTGTTTGTTTTGAGATGGAGTTTTGCTCTTATTGTCCAGGCTGGAGTGCAATGGTGCAATCTCGGCTCACTGCAACCTCTGCCTACTGGGTTCAAGCAAATTCTCCTGCCTCAGCCTCCCAAATAGCTGGGACTACAGGCATGCACTACCACCCTCAGCTAATTTTTGTATTTTTAGTAGAGACGAGGTTTCACCATGTTGATCAGGCTGGTCTCAAACTCCTGACCTCAGGTAATCCACCTGCCTCGGCATCCCAAAGTGCTGGGATTACAGGCATGAGCTACCATGCCCAGCCTGTTTGTTTGTTTTTTCATTGTTTTTTGAGACAGGGTCTGGCTCTGTCACCCAGGATGGAGTGCAGTGGTGTGATCTTGGCTCACTGGAACCTCTGCCCCTCGAGCTCAAGCCATCCTCCTACCTCAGCCTCCTGAGTAGCTGGGACTACAGGTGTGCATCACCGTGCCTGGTTAATTTTTGTATTTTTTTGTAGAGACAAGGTCTCACTTTGTTGCCCAGGATGCTGGACTTGAACTCCTAAGCTCAAGCGATCCGCCTGCCTTGGCCTCCCGAAGTGCTGGGATTACAGGTGTGAACCACCACACCAGGCCATAGAATTTCTTTACCTTTTGGCCAGGCATGTTGGCTCACACCTGTAATCCCAGCAGTTTAGGAGGCCGAGGTGGGCGGATCACTTGAGGTCAGGAGTTTGAGACCAGCTTGGCCAACATGGTGAAACCCCATCTCTACTAAAAGTATAAAAATTAGCCAGGCATGGTGGCGGATGCCTGTGATCCAGCTACTCAGGAGGCTGAGGTGGGAGAATTGCTTGAACCTGGGAGGTAAAGGTTGCAGTGAGCCGAGATAGTGCCACTGCACTCTAGCCAGTGTGACAGAGTGAGACTCTGTCCCAAAAAAAAAAAAAAAAAAAAAAAAAACCCTTTACTTTTTAGTAGAGATGGGGTTTCACCATGTTGGCAAAAAAAAAAAAAATTTTTTTTTGTATGTATAGACCACAGTTTATTTGTTTATTCATTCATCTGTGGATGGACAGTCGAGTTGATGGACAGCTGGCTATTGAGAATAATGCTACGGACAGGGTGTACAGATATCTCCTAGAGGCCCTGCTTTCCATTCTTTTGGGTATATACCTGGAAGTGGAATCGCTGATAAATAGTTCTATTATTAGTTTTTCAAGGAACCACCAGGCTGTTTTTCACAGCAACTGAACTATTTTCCATTTCCACCAACAATGTACAAGGGTTCCAATTTCTCCACATCCTGGCCAATACTTGTTATTTTCTGTTTTCTTGACGGTAGCCAACCAGATGGATGCAAGATGGTATCTCATTGTGGTTTTCAATTTGCATTTCCCTAATAACCAGTGATGTTGAGCATATTTTCATGTTTTTTTTGGCCATTTATATATGGGTCGTGAGTTCTTGATTAGACAGTGCTATATGATGATGCTATACTTAGTTGTAGGAAATGTCCCTAATGGGGCAAAATGCTATGTTTTACATCTCTAGAGACAGGAAGTAGATTGGTGGTTGCCTAGGGCTGGGGCAAAATGAGAGTGACTACTAATGGGCAGCGGCCGCTTTCTGCAAATGGTGAAACGTAGTGAAATAGATGGTGGTGGTGATGATTATACAATTCTAGGAACATACTAAAAACCATTGAATTGTACACTTTAAATGGGTGAATTTTATGTTCTCTAATGTCTCAATAAAGCTGGTCTAATATGCTTTTTTTTGAAAATAGATCTAAAACAGTAGCAGTGATGGTAGGTAGCAAAGGTTGCCACTTCATTGGCCAACTTTACCCAGTAGGAGGGAATGTTCCACATTTTTGGTGAATTTACAACCAAGAGGTTCTCTCCTTGGAAAATCTGGAGGAGTGCCCCCTTGCAAGCTCACTTCCTGGACCAGGGATAAAGATCAGTGACTAATAAAGCTAGAGGAAAGACCACAAACGATTTGAGTTTAGAGTTGCTAGAAACGCATTTTAGTAGAGTTTGGGGTAGAGGGTGTTGAGGCCCCTTTCCAACAGTGATACCATCAGAGACCTTAGGTGTTACCGAAGAGAACATCACCCCTTCACACCTCCTCTCTGTCCTTTTCAAAATGAGGAAAGGGCGGGGCGCTGTGGCTCATGCCTATAATCCCAGCAGTTTGAGAGGCTGCCAGTGGATCGCCTGAGGTCAGGGAGTTCCAGACCAGCGTGGCCAACATGGTGAAACCCTGTCTCTACTGAAAATACAAAAATTAGGCCGGGCGCAGTAGATCACACCTGTAATCCCAGCACTTTGGGAGGCCAAGGCGGGCAGATCATGAGATCAAGAGATCGAGACCATCCTGGTCAACATGGTGAAACCCCATCTCTACTAAAAATACAAAAATTTGCTGGGCGTGGTGGTGCATGCCCGTAGTCCCAGCTACTCAGGAGGCTGAGGCATTAGAATCACTTGAAGCCAGGAGGCAGAGATTGCAGTGAGCCAAGATCATACCACTGAACTCCAGCCTGGGTGACAGAGTGAGAGTCTGTCTCAAAACAAACAAACAAACAGAATGAGGAAATGGATCCAGAGAGAGGAAATGACTGGGCCTAGGTGCATGGCCAATTAGTAGCAGAGCCAGAGCTTCTAGCTCTTTTGCCTGGGCAGCTTCGTTCAAGCTCCACGAATCCAATCTAGTCCAGCCAACAGCCTCTGTCGCCAGAGCATCAGCTGCTGAGGAGGAGTGGGGATCACGGATACCACCTGCAGCCCTCTCCAGAGGGCCTCTGTCCGTGCGCACTGCAAATGTCTGACTTTCCCCACATGTGGTTCCAGCAGCTTTCGTTGGAGCAGCATTCTCTCCTGTTCTCACTCAGCCACAACTCCCTTCCTGCACCATCTGGAACGCGGCTAGGGCTCTCCATCACTTTGCCCACCCGCTCCGCCATGTTCTGCTGAGTGTGGGCCCACACCAACGCAGATCTCCTAAGTACAGAGAGTTCTCCTTTTATTTATTTCTGATTGCTCAGGGAGGAAAAAATGTTGCTTCTCAAGCTTCAGAATCTTTGCACATAAGTAGTGATAACTAAGAACAAATTTGCAAAATCTTCCCCTTGGTCTGAACTACAGGCCTCCTCTGCCTACACACGGTCCCTGGCCCAGACCTGCATCAGGGACAAGGTTAGTGGTTTAAAGGGGTTTGATCCCTGGGCTACAAGGGGGGCGATTCTGTCCCCTCAGCCTCATAGACTGCTCCTCTGCCACAGCCCTGATCTTATTCTCTGACGTCAGGAGTCCTAGAGAGCTCTACATAATCTTGGAAAGTCCGGCCTGTAACTCATTCCTTCTGCAAAGGGGGGATGCTCCATCCCTTCTCCTCTCCAACCCCTTCTTCTTCTCCTTCTCCTTCTTCTTCTTTTGTTTTTTGAGATGCTGTCTCACTCTGTTGCCCAGGCTGGAGTGCAGTGGTGCTATCTCCACCTCCCGGGTTCAAGCGATTTTCCTTCCTCAGCCTCCCGAGTAGATGGGACTACAGACACGTGCCACTACGCCCGGCTAATTTTTGTATTTTTAGTAGAGATGGGGTTTAACCACCTTGGCCAGGCTGGTCTTGAACTCCAGACCTCAAGTGATCCACCCACCTTGGCCTCCCAAAGTGCTGCGATTACAGATGTGAGCCACTGCTCCTGTCCCGACCCCACCATCTTTTCCTCTCCTTTCCTTCTTGCTCCTTCCTTCCTTCCTTCCTTCCTTCCTTCCTTCCTTCCTTCCTTCCTTCCTTCCTTCCTTCTTTCCTTCCTTCCTTCCTTTTGTTCTTTTTCTTTCTTCTCCTCCTTCTCCTTCTTCTTTTTTTGAGACAGGGTATTGTTCTGTCACCCAGGCGGGAGTGCAGTGGTGCAGTCATAGCTCACCACAACATTAACCTTCTGGGCTCAAGCAATCCTCCAACCTCATCCTCCTGAGTAGCTGGGACTGAAGGTGTACACTATGACGCCCAACTAATGTTTTGTTTATTTTCGTGGAGATAGGGTCTCACTGTATTGCCCAGGCTGGCATCTTCTTTTCATCTCCAGATTTTCTCACCCTTGTGAGCAAACATCATCCAGTTACTATCCACGGGTAACACTGTCTCAAAGATGTGGTTATTTTCCGCATGCAGCTATGATCATACAGTTGGCTCGTTCATGTCATGTGGAATACAAATCATGTGGCAATGTCTCGGACCAGAAACCAGCTGGAGAAGTTAGGGTGTTCAGGCAGAAATCTCTTTCTCTTTATTTTACTCATGCAGGTGGAAATGAAAGGGTTTTGTTGCCTCTTGGCGCAGGGTGTGACGGGAGCAATGCACACGGAGGTGTCCCTGGTAGTGGCACTGGCATTCAAAGGGAGAGAAATTCCAGGCAAGGTGTCACCCAGGAGAAACAGGGCAGAGGTGCTCAGCGCAGTGTTTTTTTTTTTTTTTTTTTTTTTTTTTTCACCTGGACCTCCTCTTTATGACGATGAACACAGATTCGGGATATGTAGGAAGGGTGTCCCCAGAGCCTTCCCTGTCTTTGCCATGAACCTTCCTGCATTGGCCCCTGTATTTGCCTTTTTTTTTTTTTTTTTTTTTTTTTTGAGATGAAGTCTCACTCTGTCACCCAGGCTGGAGTGCAGTGGTGCGATCTAGGCTCACTGCAGTCTCCACCTCCTGGGTTCAAGCGATTCTTCTGCCTCAGGGTCCTGAGTAGCTGGGATTACAGGCACGTGCCACCACGCCCAGCTAATTTTTGTATTTTTAGTAGAGATGGGGGTTTCACCATGTTGGCCAGGCTGGTCTCGAACTCCTGACCTCAGGTGATCCGCCCACCTTGGCCTCCCAAAGTGCTAGGATGACAGGCGTGAGCCATGGTGCCTGGGCTGGCCTTTTTATTTGACTAAGAAAGGGTCCAAGAAGCAGCTATGCAGCAATTGTCTCCACTTTGTAATCAGGAACCACCTATCCCAGCCTCTGACTTGTGTTCTGGTCATACCTAATTAGTCTGTAGTTCCCCATATCTCCTCTAGCCTCCATTTGGTAAACATGGTTCCAAGGTCCAAGACCTTGTCTCTACAAAAAAATAAAAATAAAAAAAATTATCCAGGCACATGTGCCTGTAGTCCTAGCTACTTGGGAGACTGAGGTGGGAGGATTGCTTGAGCCCAGAAGCTCAAAGTTGCTGTGAGCTGTGATCATTGCACTGCACTCCAGCCTGGGCGACAGAGTGAGACTGTCTCAAAAAAAGAAAAAAATATATGGTTCCATCTGATTGGATTCCCTTTGCTCTCTCAGCTCTTTGCCTAGCTGAGTAAGACCTGTTGTACTGCAACACTCTGTCATCTGGGAAGCTGGATTTGTTGGCTCTCTTCTGTACTGCATTTTCCTCTGCCTACCTTCTTCAAAGCTTTTTTTTTTTTGAGACGGAGTCTGGCTCTGTCCCCCAAGGTGGAGTGCAGTGGCCGGATCTCAGCTCACTGCAAGCTCCGCCTCCCGGGTTTACGCCATTCTCCTGCCTCAGCCTCCCGAGTAGCTGGGACTACAGGCGCCGCCACCACGCCCGGCTAGTTTTTTTTTTGTATTTTTTAGTAGAGACGGGGTTTCACCGTGTTAGCCAGGATGGTCTCGATCTCCTGACCTCGTGATCCGCCCGTCTCGGCCTCCCAAAGTGCTGGGATTACAGGCTTGAGCCACCGCGCCCGGCCGAAAGCTTTTATCTCTTAGCTGGGCGTGGTAGCGTGCACCTGTAGTCCCAGATACTCAGGAGGCTGAGACAGGAGAATTGCTTGAACCTGGGAGGTGGAGGTTGCAGTGAGCTGAGATCACGGCACTGCACTCCAGCCTTGGTGACAGAGCAAGACTCTGTCTCAAAAAAAAAAAAAAAGCCTTTGAAAAAATTATTATACTTTAAGTTCTGGGATACATGTGCAGAACGTGCAGGTTTGTTGCACAGGTATACACATGCCATGGTGGTTTGCTGCACCCATCAACCTGTCATCTACATTAGGTATTTCTCCTAATGCTATCCCTCCTCTAGCCCCCTACCCCCCTGACAGACTGTGGTATGTGATGTTCCCCTCACTGTGTCCATGTGTTCTCACTGTTCAACTCCCACTTATGAGTGAGAACATGTGGTGTTCAGTTTTCTGTTCCTGTGTTAGTTTGCTGAGAATGATGGTTTCCAGCTTCATCCATGTCCCTGAAAAGGACATGAACTCATCCTTTTTTATGGCTGCATAGTATTCCATGGTGTATATGTACCACATTTTCTTTATCCAGTCTGTCATTGATGGGCATTTGGGTTGGTTCCAAGTCTTTGCTATTGTGAACAGTGCTGCAATATACATACATGTGCATGTGTCTTTATAGTAGAATGATTTATGATCCTTTGGGTGTATACCCAGTAATGGGATTGCTGGGTCAAATGGTATTTCTGATTCTGGATCCTTGAGGATTTGCCACACTGTCTCCCACAATGTTTGAACTAATTTACACTCCCACCAACAATGTAAAAGCATTCCTATTTCTCCACATCCTCTCCAGCATCTATTGTTTCCTGACTTTTTAATGATCACCATTCTAACTGGCATGAGATGGTATCTCATTGTGGTTTTGATTTGCATTTATCTTAATGACCAGTGATGATGAACTTAAAAAAAAAAAAAAAAGCTTTTATATCCTTGTGTTGCAACTACCGGTTGACAAGTCTGTGTCCCCCACTAGATTCTGGGGTCTCTAAGGGCAGGGGTGTTGATATGAATCATGGTCTTAGCTCCATTCCTGTCACTTGCTGGGTGAATGAATGAATGGAATGGCAAATGCACCCATGTTTGCCAAACATGCATGTGCATTCCAGCCCTTTCTGATCAAATGAAATCTCCAGAGGGAAATGTATGTACTTGAGGTGTTGAGAAGGGGACTGTGTAGGGCAGATGTGTGAATTGAATTTCCACTGATGCTGTGGGGTACTAGTTTCCCACTGCTGCTGTAACAAGTTATACAAATGGAATGGCTCAAAACAAAACATGAGGCTGGGCATGGTGGCCCACACCTGTAATCCCAGCACTTTGGGAGGCCAAGGTAGGTGGATCACTTGAGGTCAGGAGTTCAAGACCAGCCTGGCCAACATGGTAAAACCCCGTCTCTACTAAAAATACAAAAATTTGCTGGGCGTGCTGGAGTGTGCCTGTAATCCCAGCTACTTGGGAGGCTGAGGCAGATGAATCACTTGAACCTGGGAGGCAGAGGTTGAAGCGAACTGAGATCACGCCACTGCACTCCAGCCTGGGCAACAAAGTGAGACTCCATCTCAAACAACAACAACAACAACAACAAAAACCCACACACTCATTTGTTGTTCTGCAGTTCTGAAGCTCAGAAGTCTGAAGTGAGTCTTAAAAACTGGAGCTAAAATCAAGGTGTCTGCAGGTCTGTTCTCCTTCTGGAGGCTTCAGAGAGAATCAATCTCCTTGCCTTTGCCGCTTCTAGAGTCTGCCTGCATTTCTTGGCTCATGGCCCCTTCCTCACACGGCTCCAGGCTCTTGCTGGTACTCACTCTGCTCTCCTGCCTCCCACTTTTAAGGGCTCTTGTGATTAAATTGGGCCCAGGTGAATAACACAGGCTGATCTCTCAAGATCCTTAACTTGATCTCACATCTACAAAGTCCCTTTGACTATATAAGGTGACACCTTCACAGGTTTTGGGGATTGGAAGTTGGACATCTCTGAGGAGGCAGTTGTCCAGTTTACCACATTCAGAAAGCTCCTGACATGACTTCATATTTTATTTTATTTTATTTATTTATTTTTTTTTGAGATGGAGTCTCGCTCTGTCGCCCGGGCGGGAGTGCAGTGGCCGGATCTCGGCTCACTGCAAGCTCCGCCTCCCGGGTTCACGCCATTCTCCTGCCTCAGCCTCCCGTGTAGCTGGGACTACAGGCGCCCGCCACTTCGCCCGGCTATTTTTTTGTATTTTTTAGTAGAGACGGGGTTTCACCGTGTTAGCCAGGATGGTCTTGATCTCCTGACCTCGTGATCCGCCCGTCTCGGCCTCCCAAAGTGCTGGGATTACAGGCTTGAGCCACCGCGCCCGGCCTTTATTTTATTTTTTTAGACAGAGTCTCTCTCTGTCACCCAGGCTGGAGTGCAGTGGTGTGATCTTGGCTCACTGCAACCTCCACCTCCTGGGTTCAAGTGACTCTCCTGCCTCAGCCTCCTGAGTAGGTGGGATTACAGGTGCCCACCACCACACCCAGCTAATATTTTGTTTTTATTTTTAATTTTTTTTTTGAGACGGAGTCTCGTTCTATCGCCCAGACTGGAGTACAGTGGCGCAATCTTGGCTCACTGCAAGCTCCGCCCCTCGGGTTCACGCCATTCTCCTGCCTCAGCCTCCCGAGTAGCCGGGACTACAGGCACCTGCCACCATGCCCGGCTAATTTTTTGCATTTTTAATAGAGACAGGGCTTCACCGTGTTAGCCAGGATGGTCTCAATCTCCTGACCTTGTGATCCGCCCGCCTCAGCCTCCCAAAGTGCTAGGATTACAGGCGTGAGCCACCGTGCCTGGCTCCCAACTAATATTTTGTATTTTTTTTTAGTAGAGATGGGGTTTCACCATGTTGGCCAGGCTGGTCTCAAACTCCTGACCTTAGGTTATCTGCCCACCTCGGCCTTCCGAAGTGCCAAGTGTAATCCCAAAGTGCTGGGATTACGGGCGTGAGCTATCATCCCCGGGCCTGCCATGCCTGCTTATCTGTACGTGTCTAAAGTTTTCCCATCATTCAAGACCTCTGCTGCCTCCTCCAGGAAGTCTTCCTTGAGTCCCTCCATCTGGATGCTCCTCAGCCTTGGTTTCTTCTGCTGCCCTCCACCGTGGGCACATCTGTGGTCAAACAGAGGCCCCTCTTTGGTCTGGGCACATTTCCGCCTCTACTCTTTTACTATGAGAGCCTTCTTTTTCCCTGGAGCTTAGTCACTGCAAGCTCTGCCTCCCAGGTTCATGGCATTCTCCTGCCTCAGCCTCCCAAGTAGCTGGGAATACAGGCGCCTGCCACCGTGCCTGGCTAATTTTTTTGTATTTTTATTTTTTTTAGTAGAGACAGGTTTCACTGCATTAGCCAGGATGGTCTTGATCTCCTGACCTCGTGATCCTCCCACCTTGGCCTCCCAAAGTGCTGGGATTACAGGTGTGAGTCACCGCGCCCTGCCTGGTCAGTTTTTGTTTTCAGCATGTGCTTTGCTGCCCTGCCCCACCCTCACACACAACAGGACTGAGGTCTCCAGTGCTGTACACAGGGGTTTGCAACCACTAGATGTCTACTAGGTCGAGGTGCATGAAAATGCCACGATTCGGCTGTTTTTTTTTTTTTTTTTTTTTTTTCCCCCAAGACGGAGTCTTGCCCTGCCACCTAGGCTGGAGTACAGTGGCGTAATCTCGGCTCACTGCAACCTCCATCTCCCGGGTTCAAGTGATTCTCCTGCCTCAGCCTCCTGAGTAGCTGGGACTACAGACACATGCCACCATGCCTGGCTAATTTTTGTATTTTCAGTAGAGACAGGCTTTCACTATGTTGGCCAGGCTGGTCTTGAACTCCTGACTTGAGGTGATCCACCTGCCTTGGCCTCCCAAAGTGCTGGGATTACAGGCTTGAGCCACTGCACCTATCCTTTTTTTTTTTTCTGGAGATGGAGTCTAGCTCTGTTGCCCAGGCTGGAGTGCAATGGCATGATCTCGGCTCACTGCAACTTCCGGGTTTAAGTGATTCTCCTGCCTCAGCCTCCCAAGTAGCTGGGATTACAAGTGTGCGCCACCACGCCCTGCTAATTTTTGTATTTTTGGTAGAGACTGGGTTTCACCGTGTTGCCCAGGCTGGTCTCGATCTCCTGACTTTGTGATCTGCCCGCCTCGGCCTCCCAAAGTGCTGGGATTACTGGCATGAGCCACTGCACCTGGCCGATTTGGCTGTTTTTTTTTTTTTTTTTTTTTTTTTTTTTGAGACGGAGTCTCCCTCTGTCGCCCAGGCTGGAGTGCAGTGGCGCAATCTCGGCTCACTGCAAGCTCCGCCTTCCGGGCTCACGCCATTCTCCTGCCTCAGCCTCCCAAGTAGCTGGGACTACAGGCGCCCGCCACTGCGCCCGGCTAATTTTTTTCTATTTTTTAGTAGAGACGGGGTTTCACCATGGTCTCGATCTCCTGACCTTGTGATCCGCCCGCCTCGGCCTCCCAAAGTGCTGGGATTACAGGCGTGAGCCACCGCGCCCGGCCGATTTGGCTGTTTTTAACCTACATAATGCTACGTATCTTTGGACAAGGAGACATAGTATTCATTGCTGAGGTGTCCTGACCCGGGGCCTTGGCCTGAGGCCTCCTTCCCGGTGCTGGAGTCCCTGTGCGCTACTGCACTTCACATCCCATCCCTCACCGCTCCCGGACACTGCCTCCGTTCTGGCTGAAAACAAACTGTTTTTGAAATGTGAAATCAGATGTCAATGTACTGATTCACATTGAGAAATACAACCGCCAGACTAACCAGATATCATCTCTCTCGGAGCTGGAAAATCTACCCTGGAGGTCAATTTGCCATGACAAAGTTGCTCTGTAAGAGACTCCCAGGACGCATGCTCAGACTCAGGGGCCTGTGCAGGGATGGGCCAGCCTGAAGCAGACGGGCTGCAGCCCCGCAGGGTCCCTTCTTCAGCAAAGAGGAGAGCGCGACAGCTGGGTCGTCTTCGCAGGACCGAATGTGCCCTGTTGCAGATCATGAGAACTGAATGGTGAGCATGCCAGATCATCTCAGGGTTGTGGGGTGATACTGGGCACAGCTTGGTCCCTATGGAGAGCAGTTTGCAGCCTACTGGGGATACCTGTGGTGTTTGACTACGTGATTTTTCACCCCTGAAATAACTCATGCTGGCCCTCCTTCCCTCCCTGTCTCCCTGCCCTTCTTCCTGTGTTCTGTCTTTATTCCTTTCTTTCGAGGGCTTTTTTTTTCTAATTGTAATTTACTCACAATAAAATGGATATTATATATTTTTAATTTTTATTTGTTTTTGTAATTTTATTTTATTTTTGAGACGGAGTCTCACTCTGTAGCCCAGGCTGGAGTGCAGTGGTGCAATCTCGGCTTACTGAAACCTCTGCCTCCCGGGTTCAAGCGATTCTCCTGCCTCAGCCTCCCGAGTAGCTGGGATTACAGGCACCTACCACCACGCCTGGCTAATTTTTGTATTTTTAGTAGAGATAGAGTTTCACCATGTTGGCCAGGCTGGCCTCGAACTCCTGACCTCAGGTGATCTGCCCGCCTCGGCCTCCCAAAGTGCTGGGATCACAGGTGTGAGCCACTATGCCCGGCCTTATTTTATTTTATTTTTTGACATGACGTCTCACTCTGTCCCCCAGGCTGGAGTGCAGTGGCGTGATCTCAGCCCACTGCAACTTCTGCCTCCCATATTCAAGTGATTCTCCTGCCTCAGCCTCCCAAGTAGCTAGGATTACAGGTGTGTGCAACCATGCCTGGGCTATATATCATATTTTAGGGATGGAGTCTTGCTATGTTGCCCAGGCTGAAGTACAGTGGCTACTCACAGGCGTGATCACAGCTCACTACAGTCTCTAACTCCTAGACTCAAGTGATCCTTGATTTCTAGGCTAAAATGCACATATTTAAAAGGTACAGCTCAAAACGTTTTAAAAGTATGTACACGCATGTAACTCCCATGTCAATCAAGATGTAAAATATCTCCATTGCTCCAGAAGGTTCCCTTGTACCTTTTCCAGTCAAGCTCCTCCCAAGATGTCCACCTACTGAAATGATAAATGAATAAATGAGCATAACACGGTCTATCAACACAACAGAATATGATTGAGTCGTAAACAGAAGGATGTCATGACACATGCTACAGCATGGAGGAACCTTGAAAACATGATGCTGAGTGACAGAAGCCAGTCACAAAGGGTCACATGTTGTATGATTTTTTTTTTTTTGGAGATGGAGTCTCACTCTGTTGCCAGGCTGGAGTGCAGGGGTTGCGATCTTGGCCCGCTGCAACCTCTGCCTCCCGGGTTCAAGTCGTCCTTCTGCCTCAGCTTCTTGAGTAGCTGGGATTACAGGCATGCACCACCACACTCAGCTAATTTTTGTATTTTTAGTAGAGATGGGGTTTCACCATGTTGGCCAGGCTGGTCTCGAACTCCTGACCTCAGGTTATCAGTCTGTCTCGGCCTCCCCAAGTGCTGGGATTATAGGTGTGAGCCACCATGCCCTGCTTTTTTTTTGAGACAAAGTCTTGCTTTATCGCCCAGGCTGGAATGCAGTGACATGATCATAGCTCACTGCAACCTTGACCTCCTGGGCTCAAGCAATCCTCCTGGCTCAGCCTCTCAGGTAGCTGGGACTACAGGCACACACCACCATGCCTGGCTAAGTTTTTTTGTATTTGTTGTAGAGATTTTTTTTTTTTTTTAGTCGGAATCTTGCTCTGTCACCCAGGCTGGAGCGCAATGGCACGATCTCGGCGCACTGTAACATCTACCTCCCAGGTTCAAGCAATTCTCCTGCCTCAGCCTCCTGAGTAGCTGGGATTACAGGTATGTGCCACCGTGCCATGCTTATTTTTGTATTTTTAGTAGAGAAAGGGTTTCTGCATGTTGGCCAGGGTGGTCTCAAACACCTGACTTCAGGTGATCCACCTGCCTTGGCCTCCCACAATGTTGAGATTACAAGTGTGAGCCACCTCGCCCAGCCAAGATTTGTATTTTTGTAGAGACATGAGGTTTTGCCATTTTGCCCAAGCTGGTCTTGAACTCCTGGGCTTAAGTGATCAACCTGCCTTGGCCTCCTAAAGTGCTGAGATTATAGGCATGAGCCATCGCACCTGGCCTAAAAGGGTGAATTTTATGGTATGTGAAATGTATCTTAAGAAAGCTGTTATTTTATTTTATTATGTATTTATTTAAAGAGATGGGGGTCTCACTATGTTGGCCAAGTTAGTCTTAAATTCTTGGCCTCAAGCAGTCCTTCTGCCCCCGCCTCTCAGAGTGCTAGGATTACAGGCATGAGCCACCGTGCCTGGCCAAAGCTGTTATTTTTTCAGAAAATATTGAACGTCGTCATCATCCCTGACAATGCCTTCACAGTGTGTCCCAGTCAGTCCCCATGTGCCAGAGCCTGCCACTGTTCTGTTTCTTTTTCTTTTCCATGTTGATTCATGGTGCTTGTTCCCAAACTCCGTATAGTTGGAAACATATATTAGGTACTCATTTACTCCATCGCCCAGGCTGGAGTGCAGTGGCACGTTCTCGGCTCACTGCAACCTCTGCCTCCCAGGTTCAAGCAACTCTTATGCCTCAGCCTCCCTAGTAGCTAGGACTATGGGCATGTGTCACCATGCCCAGCTAATTTTGTATTTTTTAGTAGAGACGAGGTTTCACCATGTTGGCCAGGCTGGTCTCAAACTCCTGACCTTAGGTAATCTGCCCATCTTGGCCTCCCAAAGTGCTGGGATTACCTTTTGCCTTTCCCACCACCCAAATAGGTGACTTTACCGCAGTTTATCCATTTTCTTATAAACAGACACTAGGGGCCACTTCTGTTTTTTGACTGTTACAAATAATTTCGCACGAGGCTTTTCATTGACATTTGAAATGGAGTTGCTGAAAAAACAAAATTGCTAGGTCATAAGATTGTACTTTTTAGTTTAATAAAGAAACCAGGTTGGGCACAGTGGTTCACCTGCCTCTTTGGGAGGTCGAGGCAGGAGGATTGCTTGAGCCCAGGAATTCAAGGCCAACCTGGGCAACATAGTGGGATGCCATCTCTACAAAACACGAAAAGAAAGCCGGGGTGCAGTTGCTCACGCCTGTAATCCCAGCACTTTGGGAGGCTGAGACAGACTGATCACCTTAGGTCAGGAGTTCGAGACCGGCCTGGCCAACATGGTGAAACCCCATCTCTACTAAAAATACAAAAATTAGCTGAGTGTGGTGATGCACGCCTATAGTTCCAGCTACCTGGGAGGCTGAGGCAAGAGAAGAGCCTGAATCCAGAAGGTGCAGGTTGCAGTGATCCAAGATCATGCCACTGCACTCCAGCCTGTGCAACAGAGTGAGACTCCATCTCAAAAAAAAAAAAAAAAAAAGAAAAAAGAAAAAGAAAAGAGAAAGAAAACTTTAGCTGGGCCTGGTGTCACATGCCTATAGTCCCAGCTACCTGGGAAGCTTAGATGGGAGGATGGCTTGAGGCCAGGAGGTTGAGGCTGCAGTGAGCAGTGATTGCACCATCGCACTCCAGCCTGGGCAACAGAAAGAGACCCTGTCTCAAAAAAAAAAAAAAAAGAGAAACTGATAGACAGTTTTCCAAAGCAGTTTTTGTTTTGTTTTGTTTTTGAGACGGAGTCTCTGTCGCCAGGCTAGAGTGCAGTGGCACGATCTTGGCTCACAGCAGTCTCCGCCTCCCGAGTTCAAGCAATTCTCCTTCCTCAGCCTCCAGAGTAGCTGGGACTACAGGCGCCTGCCACCACGCCTGGCTAATTTTTTTTTTGTATTTTTAGTAGAGACAGGGTTTCACCATGTTTGCTAGGATGGTCTTATCTCCTGACCTCGTGATCCACCCACCTCGGCCTCCCAAAGTGCTGGGATTACAGGCGTGAGCCATCGCACCTGGCCCAAAGCGGTTTTATTATTTTACACTCCCATCAACAACATACAATGGTTCTAGTTACTCCATATTTTTGCCAACATTTGGTGTTGTCAGTCTGCTTAATTGTAGCCATTCTGGTGACTGTATTCAAAATTTAAAATTTTGATGAATTTGTTTATTAATTTTTTATGGAATGCTTTTTGTGTTTTACCTTAGAAATATTTGCCCATCTCAAAGTCGTGAAGATATTTTCCTATGTTTTCTTTTAGATGCTTTATGAATTTAAATTTTTATTTGGGTCTTGGATCCATTTCAATTTAAGTTTTTAGTGTGATATAAGGAGTTGAGGTTCATTTGTTTTCCTTATAAATAGACAATTTGCTTTTCCTTACAAATAGACAATTATTCTAGCCCGTTTGTTGAAAGGGTTTTCTTTCTCCATTGAATTACCTTGGTACATTTGTTGAGAATCAGTTGGCCATATTTATGTAGGTCTATTTTTGGACTCTGTTTTCTGCTCCATTGATTCTATTTTGTGTATCCTAATGCCACTACCAAATGGTCTTAGCTACTGCTGTTTATAGTGGGCCTTCAAATCAGCCAGTGTAAGTCCTCTGAACTTTTTCCTTATTAGGATTATTTTGGCTACTCTAGGTCCTTTTCATTTCCACTTACATTTTAGAATCTGCTTGCCAATTTCAAAAAAAAAGCTTTTTTTTTTTTTTTTCTTTATGAGAGAGGGTCTTTTTCTGTCACCCAGGCTGGAGTGCAGTGGCATGAACATAGTCACTGCAGCTTCAACCTGCTGGGCTCAAGCAATCCTCCCACCTCAGTCTCCTGAGTAGCTGGGACTATAGGCACGTTCCACCATGACTGGTTAATACTTCTAATTTTGTAGAGATGAGGTTTTGTCATGTTGCCTAGGCTGGTCTCAAACTCCTGAGCTCAAGTGATCCTTCTGCTTTTGCCATGCCAGGCTGCCTTCTGGAATTTTACCTGGGATTACATTGAGTCTATAGATCAATTTGAGACAATTGACCCTCACAGTATTGAATCTTCCAGTCCATGAACATGGTACATTTCTTCATTTATTTAGATTTTCTTTAATTTCTTTCAACAATATGTTACAGCTTTCAGTGGAGAAGATTTGCATATCTTTTATTAAATTTATTCCCAAATAGCATTTTTTATTTTAATGAAGGAAACTGGAAGCCCCAAAGAGGTGAAGGTGAAATGGTAGATGGACAATTATGGGGCTGATGTTTGGGGTTGGAGCTCGATTCAGCACCCAAAATGATTACCGTCAAGAAGCAGCTGGTCATGTGGGGTGATTCTCACTTTGTCCTCTCCGTGTGGATGTCACAATCAAGCCAATTTGCTGTCTGGGGGACATGACAGCTAGGAAGGCTGTGTTCCATTGCAGTGAACACCTTCTTGGTCCTCTCTTCTCAATCCTGGGTGTCCCACACAGGTCAGCCACAGGCTGGCTGTGCTTACGGTCCCCTCCTGAGAGAAGCTTCAGTGTCTCCAGCTTCTGATGCACATTGTCAGGCTTTCCCCTGAGCAACAGTGGCCAGTGGCCTCGGTGAGACCCAGGCTTGGACAGCCCTGTCCTAGGGGACTAGAAAATGTAGTAACAACCACGGACTTGGTAGGAGAGGAGAAGCCAAGAAATGGATAAGAAGAGGCAGAGCATGAGAGGGGAGCTGAGTGCTTTAATGTCAGAGCACTGGGGAGGGGGCCCATGAATGGGTCTACCAGACAGGCTGCTCTCCGAACAGCCTTGGGCTTCCAATGGACTTCTGGTTCTGGTGCCTGGTGGGGGGCCTCGCTTTCCTGGGACTCTTGCTTTCCCCAGAAGGCTTAGGTGTTTTGACTTTCCCAAGGCTCCTTTGGGGGCTGGCCGTGGCTAAGCTTCCTCTCTTCCTTATGCCACAAGCATCCCGACCGTGCTGCCCACCCACTGTGAGAACGGACTCGGAATTGCTGCCGCTGGTGTCCAGGAGGGCCACACTCACACAACTGTGGCTGCTCTCGCGGCTCTTGTGTTCCCTCAGTTGGAAGCCTTTTGTTTTCTCTAGGTTACTAGGCTATGTCAATGTGCGGGTGCATACACAAAAATAATTGGGACAACACACTTTGTCTTTACAGTTTTGTCACGCACAGGCAGAGGTCTTAGTGATAATTGGAGTGGGCCAATCAGAGGCATCCTGGATAGCGGGGAGTCTGAAAGGCAGGCCAGGCCAGGCAAGGCAGCTCACACCCATCATCCCAGCACTTCAGGAGGCTGAGGTGGGAGGATCGTTTGAGCCCAGGAGTTTGAGACCGGCCTGGGCAACAAAGGGACACCCCATCTCTATAAAAATTTACTGGGGCTGGGTGTGGTGGCTCACGCCTGTAATCCCAGCTGAAGGACTTTGGGAGCTAAGGCAAATGGATTGTCTGAGCTCAGGAGTTCGAGACCAGCCTGGCCAACAAAGTGAAACCCCGTCTCTACTAAAAATACAAAGATTAGCCGGGTGTGGTGGTGCACGCCTGTAACCCCAGCTACTCAGGAGGCTGAGGCAGGAGAATCCCTTGAACCCAGGAGGCGGAGGTTGCAGTGAGCCAAATTGCACCACTGTACTCCAGCCTGGGTGATAAGAGTGAAACTCCACCCCCACCCCAACCAAAAAAAAAAAAAAATTAGCTGGACGTGATGGTGCATACCTGTGGTCCCAGCTACTTAGCAGGCTGAGGCAGGAGAATCTTTCCTTGCCCAGTAGGTTGAGACTGCAGTGAACCACGTTCATGCTACTGCACTCCAGCCTGGGTGACAGAGTGAGACCCTGATTCCAAAAAAAAAAAAGGCTGCAAGGAAGGCCTGGGAAAGCTGGGGTTCGCAGGACAGGTGCTTGGGGAGCTTGCGAGACTGCCTTGAAGTAGGAGAACATTTGCTCCCAATGCCATATGGGGAGGGGAGGAGCTTTCTAGGAGCTGTACAGTCATGGGACAGGCTTCCTGGGACTCTGATTTCTGTATCCCTAGAATAAACAAGCAGATGCTGACAGAGACGCCTGCATTGGGCAGGGTCATGAACTCTTCAAGATCCATTTGACACTGTTTCTAACACTTTACCATGAGTCAATTCATGAGCTCTCAAGAAAAGCTCTTCAGGGAAGGAGCCCCCCAGAATTAATTTTTTGTTTTTGGAGGCAGAGTCTCACTCTGTCACCCAGGTGGAAGTGAATGCAGTGGTGGGGTCATGGTTCACTGCAGCCTTTACCCCCTAGGCTCAAGAGATCCTCCCTCTTCAGCCTCCCTGAGTAACTAGGACTGCAGGCCTGTGGTCTGGTTAATTATTATTTGTTTATTTTTGAGACAGAGTCTCTGTTCCCCAGGCTGGAGTGCAGTGGCTAGATCTTGGCTCACTGCAGCCTCTGCCTCCTGGGTTCAAGCAATTCTCCTGCCTCAGCCTCCCGAGTAGCTGGGATTATAAGTGCCTGCCACCATGCCTGACTAATTTTTGTGTTTTTAGTAGAGACAGGGTTTCACCATGTTGGCCAGGCTGGTCTCAAACTCCTGAGCCCAAGTGATTCTCCCATCTCAGCCTCCCAAAGTGTTGGGATTACAGGTGTGAGTCACCATGCCTGGTCTGGTTAAGTTTTTAAAAAATTGTATAGAGACAGAGTCTTGCTATGTTGCCCAGGCTGACGTTGAACTCCTGGCCTCAAGTGATTCTCATACTTTGACCTGCTGAAGTTTTGGGATTCTAGGTGTCAGCCACCGTGCCCCAGAAAGACATTTTGTGTGTGTGTGTCTGTTTTTTGAGACGGAGTCTCATTCTGTCACCCAGGCTGGAGTGCAGTGGCGTGATCTCGGCTCACTGTAACCTCTACCTCCCAGGTTCAAGAGATTCTTCTTTCTCAGTCTCCTGAGCAACTGGGGCCACAGGCACATGTCACCATGCCTGGCTAATTTTTTTTTTTTTTTTTCTTTTTTTTTTTTTGAGATGGAGTCTCGCTCAGGCTGGAGTGCAGTGGCGCGATCTCGGCTCACTGCAAGCTCTGCCTCCCAGGTTCACGCCATTCTCCTGCCTCAGCCTCCCGAATAGCTGGGACTACAGGTGCCCACCACCACGCCTGGCTAATTTTTTGCATTTTTAGCAGAGATGAGGTTTCATCGTGTTAGCCAGGATGGTCTCGATCTCCTGACCTTAGGTGATCCACCCGCGTCGGCCTCCCAAAGTGCTGGGATTATAGGCGTGAGCCACTGAGCCCAGCCCACGCCTGGCTAATTTTTGTATATATATGTGTGTGTGTGTGTGTGTGTGTGTGTGTGTGTGTGTGTATGTATATATATTTAGAGATGGGTTCTCACTGTGTTGCCCAGACTGGTCTTGAACTCCTGGGCTCAAGTAGTTCTGCCCTGGCCTCCTAAAGCGCTGGGATGACAGGCATGAGCCGCTGCACCCGGCCAATTTCACTTTAAGGCGTCCCATGCTGCTATATGAGAGGCAGCCAACATACCTGGCCTACCCGGCCTTCCTGGCCTTCCTCTTCACCTTTGAAAATGACTTTCCAGGCTAGCCTGTAGACTACAGATGATTTCTCCAGGTGAACCTATTAATTGCAGAAGAGATTCCAGAAATCGCAAAAAAAAAAAAAAAAAAAAAAAAGAATTAAAAGTGAAATTGGTTGGCTGACACCTTGGAGCAGAGACTCTTATCATTTACCTCTTTTTAGTTGGACTGGAAAGTACAGGCCCTGCCCACAGCAGAAGCTCATCAATGTTTTTTGATGATCCAGTGAGTGTCTTTTACCAATTACAGGATTCCTGAGACAGGCTATAAGATGAATGAACCTTGAGGACACTGTGGTAAGTGAAATAAACCAGATACAAAAGGACAATATTGTGTAATTTCACTTACAGGAAGGACCTAGAATAATGAAACTCATGGAGACAGAAAATGGAATGATGTTTGTCAGGGAATGGGGAGGAGGGGTGAGGAGTTAGTGTTTAAAGGGGACACAGGTTCCGTTTGAGATGATGAAAAAGTCTGAAGATAGATGTGGTGATGGTTGTACAACAATGTGAATATACTTTTTCTTTTCTTTTTTTATTGAGGTGGAGTCACTCTCTGTTGCCCAGGCTGAAGTACAGGGGCAGGATCTCGGCTCACGGCAACTTCTGCCTCCCAGGTTCAAGTGATTCTCCTGCCTGTCTCCTGAGTAGCTGGGATTACAGGCGCCCGCCACCATGCCTGGCTAATTTTTGTATTTTAGTAGAGATGGGGTTTTTCCATGTTGGCCAGGCTGTTCTCTAACTCATGGTCTCAAGAGATCCGCCAGCCTCGGCCTACCAAAGTGCTGGATTACAGGCGTGAGCCACCGCGCCCTGCCAACAATGTGAATATACTTAATGTCACTGAATTGCACATTTTTAAAATGGTTACCGTGGTAAATTTTATGTTACATATATTTTACCACAATCAAAATTATGTGTTTGTAATCTAATCGGCGACCTACATTTTTGCAATTATTATATAATCAATGATTTCTCAAAGGTGATGCAGTCCACCAATATTCGTGAGGTGTAAAAACATTGCTGGGTTTGTTCATTTATTCAGCCAACATGCCTTGGCTGCCTGCTGTGTCAGAGCTCCCGAGCTAAGCTTGAGGATGTAAAGTCAATCATCTCACCACTTTGGGAGGCCATGGAGGAACAGTTGAGGTCAAGAGCTTGAGACCAGCCTGAGCAACACAGCAAGACCCCCTCTGTAAAAAAAAAAAAAAAAAAAATAGAATCACTCAGATGCCTTCTCTTTCCGAACTAGGTTTTGACGGTGAGGATCAAGAGCCAGCCCATGAACCCCTGATTCGGCCCGTGAAGCTTGTACTCTGGCAGAACGTCCAGCCTGGCATCTGAGGCAGCACTTATCTGGAGCCTCTTGTATGAGAAGGATCTCAAAAGAACCAGGGGGGAGCCCTGGGAGAGGAAACTGGGGCCAGCCGTGTACACAGACATGGATTCGAGACGGTGTCGGGCCAGCCTGAGAAATAGCAGGAAACCTGGCATGGCGTAGGGTGGGGCTCTAGGTGCCTGATGAAAGTGAGATGGAGGGAGTGCATCGTGGTGACTGCAGAGTCCTCAAAGCCACTGTTAACCTCACCTCCACCTCCTGTCAGCTTGTGACCTTGGTAAGGTTGGAAAAAAAATCTCTTGGGGCTGAACATGGTGGCTTATGCCTGTAATCCCAATGCTTTGGGAGGACAAGGCAGGTGGATTGCCTGAGGCCAGGAGTTTGAGTCCAGCCTGGGCAACATAGCAAGACCCCATCTCTACAAGTAATAATAATAAAAAAAAAGCCAGGCATGGTGGCATATACCTATGGTCCCGGGTACTTGGGAAGCTGAGACAGGAGGATCTCTTGAGCCCAGTAGTTTGAGGCTGCAGTGAGCCGTGATCACACCACTGCACACCAGCCTGGGCAACAGAGCAAGGCACTGTCCACCCACCAAAAAAATGAACAAACGAAACTCTGTAAATTTGTTTTTCTCATTAATAAAACAGATAATACTTCTCACACTGATAGGATTAAATCAGAAAATCTGTGTAAAGTGTTTAGCTGAGATATATCTTTTTTTTTTTTGAGACAGAGTCTTACTCTGTTGCCCAGGCTGGAGTGCATTGGTGCAATCTTGGTTCACTGAAACGTCCACTTCCCGGGTTCAAGTGATTGTCATCCCTCAGCCTCCCGAGTAATAGCTGAGATATATCTATATTTACATCTCTACCTACAGATGATACCATCTTGTCTATCTCTGTATGTACACACACACACAAGACAGGGCAGGGTGCGAGAACTCTGAAGGTTTGGAAACAAGCCTTGATTATTTATAGGTTTCGCTTCTCTGTTTTGCAGCCAGGGCATTTGGCTCTGAGAAGTGGTGAGAACATCCTGGGTGTGTCTGGCGCCCTGGGTGTCTCCAGCCCAGCATCTTTGTCAGAGTGTAGCTGGGGGTGTGGAACCAAGGACAGAGGGAATGGGTGGGGCCTGGGAGTGGCAGCAAGCATGGGTGTTGAGGCCAGGGAAGCCTAAGACTGGTTCTTTCATGGGTTACCATATTGGGGCCTGGGTGAGAAGTCTAATCCTTTGTGTGGCCCAATTTGACTTGCTGCCACAGAAACCTCACCATCTCAGCACGATCCATCCACCTGCTTCCTGGAAAAGCAGTTTGGGAGGCAATTGGATCATTTTATTATTATTTCTTTTTAAAAAACAGAGACGGGGTTTTGCCATGTCGTCCAGGCTGGTCTCGAACTCCTGGGCTCAAACGATCTGCCTGCCTTGGCCTCCCGAGGTGCTGGGATTATAGGCGTGAGCCACCGCGCCTGGCCAATTGGATCATTTTCATCAATGAAAGATGGTGCATTCTCACACCTGCATGGGTGTCACGTATGAATGACGTAAATGTGATAGAGCCCAAAGAAACGATTTGCTCGGGAACGGACCGTTGAGGGAGGAAAATGGAGTCAACTCACGAACCTCTATTAGCCATTTTTGGATGGAAAGAAATTGCATCTTCATTTTTATGAATTCCAAATAAGGACATTTTTATGTCCTTCCATTATGAGTATGGCAACAGACCACAGTATTATTTACGGGGCCATAGCTTCATTGAAGTGGATAGCACAGATACTTAAAGAAGACTGACGTGGAAAATCAGTGAAAAGATCTAGGCTATCTTCTCTACTTTGGCTTCTGCAAGATATGGGGACACAAATGGCATTTGTTCCATTGCTTTATGAGCCATGTCTACTTAACTATTAAGGGAAGATGCCTGGTGTGCTGCCCACGAGGCATCAGGAGCAAACACTTCAGGTTATCATTGGTGGAAATTTCCACAGATGCGTCTTCAGGCTGAGAGGTCAATTTATTGGGCTCATGTGGAAGGCTGGAAAGGCTTGATTAACTAGTCAGTCTCATTCACTTTTTCTTTTTTGTTTTTTTTTGCCTGAGATGCAGTCTCACTCTGTCACCCAGGCTGGAGTGCAGTGGCGAGATCTCAACTCACTGCAACCTCCACCTCCTGGATTCAAGCGATTCTCCCACCTTAGCCTCCTAAGTAGCTGGGACTACAGGTGCACGCCACCACACCTGGCTAATTTTTGTATTTTTTAGTAGAGATGGGGTTTTGCCATGTTGGCCAGGCTGGTCTCCAACTCCTAACCTCAGGTGATCCGCCCACCTCGGCCTCCCAAAGTGCTAGGATTACAGGTGTGAGCCACTGCGCCTGGCCTGTTATATTCATTTACTTTACAGGAAAGTATTTGCCAAAGGACCTTTTCTCATGAGGAATGTTTTGACTAATCACCTTCTTTGTGTTAATGTTAATACTGTCATTTTCCTTACCTATGAGATGTCTGAGTATTCTCAAATTACTCAGCCTTCCCGTGATTTTAACATCTTTCATCCAATCTTCAAATTTTACTTTCACTTCCACACTCTTGTCCAGCTCAGTAGGTAAAAGTTGCATGCCTGGGCATGTTCCCTAGCTGTGCTCTCAGCATAGATTAGATACTGTATCAATTTGGAGTGCATACGGAGGCAAGTAACAGAAAGCCCTGTTTTAGAGGCTGATGACAATAAAGAAGTCCTTTTTCCTGGGTAGGAAAAAGTTCACGGTAGGCATTTTGGGGCTGGTATCCGTATTGGTTAATTCTCACATTGCTATAAAGAAATGCCTGAGGCTGGGTAATTTATAAAGAAAAGAGATTGAATTTGTTCACAGTTCCATAGACTGTACAGGAAGCACGGTGCTGGCATCTGCTCAGCTTCCAAGGAGGCCTTAGGAAACCTACAATTATGGTGGAAGGTGAAGGGGAAGCAGGCTTGTCCTACATGGTTGGAGCAGGAGCAAGAGAAAGAAAGAGGGGAGGTGCTGTCTGTCTCGTTCCTACTCCACCGATCACTGTCACTATCGTAACAACAGCACCAAAGGGGGATGGTGTTAAACTGTGAGAAACTGCCCGATGATCCAATCACCTCCCACCAGGCGCCACCTCCAGCACTGGGCAGCAAGGAGAGACATGCTGGCGGTTTGCTAAGACCTGAGTGAGGTGTCCTGGGTTACTTTAGAAACCCGATTCTAGGCTTCAGAATGTGGGCTGATAACCCCTTACCTGGGGGATTGTATACTTCGAAATCGTACCTTCCTGTCCACGCCCAGGTCTCTGGTGAGAAGCCGGTTGATCAGGGCTAGGACCAGCGTTCAAGTACAGCCTGGGGATTACATTTCAACATGAGATTTGGGTGGGGACACAGATTCAAACTATATCAGTATTAATGACCGTTGATGCCTTCGAGAACCCAGGCTCTTCCCATTTTTCTGTTCCTCTGTCCTTAGCCTAGACCTCATTCTCAAGCCTCTTGAGGTTGCAAGATGGCTGCTGCACCTCCACACCTCACACTGATGTTCTAGGCAGAAAGAAGAGGAAGGGCGAAAGGATGAAAGGCTTTCCCTTAGCAAGTCCTTACCTTCTTATTCAGGAGGGGGAAATCCTCCCCAGAGCTTGGATGAGCCCATCAACAGTGTCTATTTTATATTAACTATCTCATTTAATCCCTATTTTAACCCTTGAGGTAGGGATTTTTTTTTTCTTGAGACGGGGTCTCACTCTGTCGCCCAGGCTGGAGTGCAGTGGCGCGATCTTGGCTCACTGTAACCTCCATCTCTTGAGGGTTCAAGCAATTCTCCTGCCTCACCCTCCTGAGTAGCCGGAATTACAGGCGCCTGCTACTATGCCCAGCTAATTTTTTGTATTTTTAGTAGAGACAGGGTTTCGCCATGCTGGCCAGGGTGTTATGGAACTCCGCCCACCTCAGCCTCCCAAAGTGCTGGGGTTACAGATTATTTTAGGTAAAATATTACCTCAAATGGCACCAGGTTTTAGGTAAACTTTTCTTAGGCTGGGCGTGGTGGCTCATGCCTATAATCCCAGCACTTTGGGAGGCTGAGGTGGGTGGGTTTCCTGAGGTCAGGAGTTAGAGACCAGCCTGGTTGGCATGGCGAAACCCTGTCTCTACTAAAAATACAAAAAATTAGCCAGGTGTGGTGGCGGGCGCCTGTAGTCCCAGCTACTCAGGAGGCTGAGGCAGGATCACTTGAACCCGGGAGGTGGAGGTTGCAGTGAGCCAAGATTGTGCCACTGCACTCCAGCCTGGACGATAAGAGTGAAACTCTGTCTCAAAAAATAAAGTTAATAAATATTTTCTCTGCCTTACAAATGAGGAAACTTAGACTCAGAGTACTTGTGGAATTTGCCCAAGGTCACACCGTAAGTGGCAGACCTAAGACTAATGAGAACAGACGATGTTTCTTCTAGCCTGTGTTTCCTCTTTATACACAAAGCACCTGCTCATTCATGTTTTCTTTTGGGTCTCCCAGAACTCTTTGAGATGGGCAAGGCAGGTATTAGAATATCCTCATTTTCCAGAACAGGAACTGCAGACCCAAAGAGGTAAACCAGGCCTTGCCTGAGGTACCCAGGTGGCAACTTTCAGAGCTGGGATTCAATCTCAGGTCCAGTGTCCTGTCTTCTGGACCCCACTGGCTGGGTGTGATCAACGGGCAATCAACTCACTGAGAGATACAGACACACAGAAGCAAAAGGGACAGATGGACTTCACGTGCTTCAGTTTTGCACAAGTCTACTTTTTTTTTTTTTTTTTGAGACAGGGTCTCACTCTGTTGCTCAGGCTGTAGTGCAGTGGTGCAATCATGGCTCACTGCAGCCTCTAACTCCCCAGGCTCTGGTGATCCTCTCGCCTCGGCCTCCCTAGCAGCTGGGACTACAGGCACACACCACCATGCTCAGCTAATTTTTGTATTTTTTGTAGAGTTGGGGTTTCATCATGTTTCCCAGGCTGATCTTGAACTCCTGGCCTCAAGCGATCCACCTCCCTCAGCCTCCCAAAATGCTGGGATTACAGGCGTGAGCCAACGCTCCTGGCTTGGCGCAGCTTTTTGTGGTGTTTTTGTCATTTCTCTGGCGGGGATGGCAGGTGTATCTCGGACCACAGGGTGATGAGCCAACACTTGGTCTTGGACTCAGCTTTGCACACAGACGTGGTCTGCATTACCTTTTTCTACCAACTGATCTCATGCCTTTTGTGTGTGTGTTTTCCAGCCTTGCTTCCAGACTAGTATTTGGTGCCAGAAAGGGAATTTTCTAGATCGAAAAGTCATACTTTATCTCAATTGTTATCTTCCTCTCCTTGAACACAGGTAGCACAGAGAAATGGATGTTTCTTGACAACCCAGTCTAGTCATATGGCAAAATAAACGAAAAAACAGAACCCATGTCCAAGTGAGTTTTCTGCTTGTCTTGATAGAATTAATTATGGTTGGAAGCCAGGCACGGTGGTGCACACCTGTAGGCCTGGGCAAGATGGCAAGACCCCATCTCTACAAAATTAAAGAATAAAAACCATTAGCTGGGTGCAGCAGTGCACATCTGTGGTCCCTGCTACTGGGGAGGCTGAGGTGGGAGGATCTGTTGAGTCTAGGAGCTTGAGGTGGCAGTGAGCCACAGTGATTGCACCACTGCATTCCAGCCTGGGGGACAAAGCTGGAACCTATCTCTTAATTTTTTTTTTTTTTTTTCTTGCAGTTCTGGAGGCTGGGAAGTCCATCATTAAGTGCTGGCAGATTCAGTGTCTGGTGAGGGCTGCTTCCTGGTTCATAGACGTGCCTTCTTGCTGAGATCTCAGATGGTGGGCGGGGCTTGGCAGCTCTGGAGCCTCTTATAAGGGCACTAATCCTATTCATAAAGGCATCATCCTCATGACCTGATCACCTCTCAAAAATCCCACCTCCTAACACTATCACCTCTGGGGTTATGGATTTTGTTGGAGACAGAAACATTCAGACCATAGTGGTACTCGATAAAATGTTTATTAATATGTATTAATTCTGGGAGTCAAGCAAACCCAATGAATTGATCACTGGGATTTTGACACCACAATCAGATAAACAATTTAAAAATATGTTGCATATTCTGCGATTATTCCATGACTCAAAGTTATGTATTAAAATAAACCACTGTCAACTTTAGGAGACTGAGGCGGGTGGATCACCTGAGGTCAGGAGTTCAAGACCAGCCTGGCCAACATGGTGAAACCCCATCTCTACTAAAAATACAAAATTAGCCGGGCATGGTGGCAGGCACCTGTGATTGCAGCTACTCGGGAGGCCGAGGCAGGAGAATCACTTGAAAGCAGGAGACGGAGTTTCCAGTGAGCCGAGATCGCTCCATTGCATTCCAGCCTGGGCAACAAGAGTGAAACTCCGTCTCAAAAAAATAAAAAATAAAATGAAATACATAAAATAAACCACTGTCAAAGTAGTGTTGAAAATTAGGGGATGAAGGCTGAATTTAAATCTGCTTTCATCAAGGAAACTTCATATGGTAATCATTTCTTTTCCACTTTCACTAGTGGTCTGAAATGTGGACAGCATTTGCTGCTGACAGAAGCAAGCTGGCTGCCTGCTGGGTGCCCATCAGCTTTTGATTGACACAAAGGAGGGGGCTGCCTGTGGGATAAATGACATAAATGAATGATGTGGTGTGGCAGGCAGGGCACTGCTGGATGTGACTTGGGAGGAGGGTGTTTAGGCGGTCACAACCACTTGCTGTCCTGTGTACAGTGGAAGCAACTGGGGAAATTCCCTTTCTGTTTGTCAACCAAGAAAGAGAGTCCGTGTATTTTGCAAACTCCATGTGTTGTCAAACTAGGTGCTGTTTAATAATGAGCTGCATAATCTGTTTGTTTTTTGTTCCAACCTGCATCATCTTGAAGTGGCTTTTTTCTTTCTCTTTCTTTTCTTTTCTTTTTTCTTTCTTTCTTTCTTTTTCTTTTCTTTCTTTCTCTTTCCTTTCTTTCTTTCTCTTTTCTTTCTCTTTTTCTCTCTCTTCTCCCCTTCCTTCCTCTTCTTTCTTTCTCTCTTTCCCTTTCTTTCTTTCTTTCTTTCTTTCTTTCTTTCTTTCTTTCTTTCTTTCTTTCTTTCTTTCTTTCTTTCTTTCTTTCTTTCTCTCTCTCTTCTTTCTTCCTTCTTTCTTTCTCTTTTTCTTTTACTTTCTTCTCTCTCTCTCTCTCTCTCTCTGATGAGGTCTTTTTGTGTTACCCAGGCTGATCTCAAACTCTTAGGCTCAAGTGATCCTTCCACCTCAGCCTACCAAAGTGCTGGGATTATAGGCGTGAGCCACCTCACCAAGCCAAAATAGAGCAGAGACTTAAAACAGATATCTATACATGCATGTTCATAGCAGTAATATGTACAGTAGCCAAAAGGTGAAACAAACCAAATTTCCATCAGCAAATGAGTGAATAAACAAAATGTGCTCTATCCATGCAGTGGAATATTATGCAGTCTTCAATAGGAATGATATGATTGCACCAGCCATTAGAGAGGGCAGGCAGAACTCTGGCTCCCTGCACAAAGCCTCTTAATAAGGAAGAAAGAAGCCCCTAGAGCTGAATGACTCCAGGCCGGGCACAGTGGCTCAAGCCTATAATCCCAGCACTTTGGGAGGCTGAGGTGGGCAGATCACCTGAGGTCGGAGTTCGAGACCAGCCCGGACAACATGGTGAAAACCCATCTCTACTGAAAATACAAAAATTAGGCCAGGCATGGTGGCTCATGCCTGTAGTCACAGCACTTTAGGAGGCTAAGGCGGGCAGATCACGAGGTCAGGAGTTTGAGACCAGCCTGGTCAACATGGTGAAACCCCGTCTCTACCACAAATACAAATGTTAGCCGGGTGTGGTGGCGGGTGCCTATAATCCCAGCTACTCAGGAGGCTGAGGCAATATAATTGCTTGAACCCGGGAGGCAGAGGTTACAGTGAGCTGAGATTACACCATTGCACTCCACACTGGGCGGCAAGAGTGAAACTCCGTCTCTAGCAATAACAGCAAAAGAACTGAATGACTCCGCCTGTCTCCAGGAATGAGGCGCTGGCCATTTGCCCATGTGACCTGGCAAGTGATGCCATTTAGCTGCCGTGTTTGAGCCAGGCTCACTAACCAAGGGCAGCTCCTAGAACTTCCGGTGGGACAATATCCATTGAGCACCAGGCTGTGAGCAGGGCTTGTGGATGAAGCCAGCTTGCACTGCCCACCTCCCAGAACCTTTTGTCAGCAGGGTGCTGCTCTCTCATGACAGCCATAACTTCGGGATCACCTGAGCCTCAAAAATGCACCAGGAATTCACTTTGCAGCACGGCACATTCCAGATCCCCACGTAGGGCGGCCACACCCAGATTCCAAAGGAGAACCTGGGCAGACTCGGCTCCTCCTTCAGGCCTTCCCCTCTTCTTAGGTGTTTCTGCCTTGTGACTTTGAGCCGTGGTGTGGCAGGAATGTGGTCTGCTTCTGCACTTGTGCGTGACATCATTTGTCCTTGTCGAGGGACAGGTTTCTTCATTTGAAGCAAATTTCTACAGCTGTCCTGGTTTCGCTTTGGCAGCAGATACAGCTGGGGAGTGTGCATGGCTGGCTTTGTGCATGCCTCTTCCTCAAGGACAGCCCTAAGCTCACTCTCTGCCTCTCCATCTTCCAAAGGCTTCCAGCTGGGTGCTGAGCTGCCTTGCACCATGACTGCAACCTGCAGTTTTGCTTCATTTCCTGATGTCTTCTCTTGCGCCTTGTGCCAGGTGGCTTCACTGGTCTGCTTGATCCTCCATAGCACGGCCCACGCTCTTGGGCTTTGCCTGGGACATTTGTTCTTGTGTCTTCTGGCCACTAATCTGACTGTATTAGAGTTCTGTGGAGAAACAGAACTGATAGGATATGTGGACAGATAGATGGATAGATAGCTAGATCTATATCTGTCTATCCATCCACTCACCCATCCATCCATCCACCCACCCACCCATCCAACCAACCGTCCATCTATCCATCCAGCCAGCCAACCACCCACCCACCCCCTGTCCATCCATCCATCCATCCATCCATCCATCCACCCATCCACCCACCAATCCAACCAACCATCCATCTATCTATCCATCTATTCATCCATCCATCCATCCCTATCCTCTACCTACCTACCTAAAGGAATTGTCAGTTGGGTGCAGTGGTTTATGCCTATAATCCCAGTAATTTAGGATGCTGAGATGGGAGAATCTCTTGAACCCAGAAGTTTGAGACCAGCCTGTACAACATAATGGGACCCTATCTCTACAAAAAATTTTGAAATTATTTGAGCATGGTGGCATGCACCTGTAGTCCCAACTACTCTGCAGGCTGAGGCAGGAGGATTGCTTGAGCCTGGGAGGTCAAGGCTGCCATGAGCTATGATCATACTGCTGCAGTCTGGCCTAGGTGACAGAGTGAGACCCTGTGTCTAAATAAATAAATAGTTTCGTGGGATTGAGGGGCCAGCAAGTCTGAAATCTGTAGAGCAGCTCAGCAGGCTGGAGACTCAGGGAAGAGCTGATGCTGCGGTCTCGGTTTTTTGTTTTTGTTTTTTTTTTTTTGAGACGGAGTCTCACTCTGTCACTCAGGCTGGAGTCCAGTGGCATGATCTCGGCTCACTGCAACCTTTGCCTCCCAGGTTCAAGCAATTATCCCGCCTCAGCCTTCTGAGTAGCTGGGACTACAGGAGTGTGCCACCACGCCTGGCTAATTTTTCTATTTTTCATAGAGACGGGGTTTCAGCATGTTGACTAGGCTGGTCTTGAACTTCTGACCTCAGGTGATCTGCCCACCTCAGCCTCCCAAAGTGCTGGGATTACAGGCATGAGCCACCACACCCAAACAATGCTGCAGCCTTGAGCCTGGACACAGAATCTCTTTCTCTGGGAACCTCAGTCTTTTCTCTTAAGGCCTTCAACTGATTGGATAAAGTCCACCCACAAGGTAAAGGGTGATTTCCTTTACTCAGAGTCTACTAATTTAAATATTAATTAATCACACCTAAAACAATACCTTCACAGTAGCATCTGGACTGGCGTTTGACCAAACAACCAAATACCATAGCCTGGTCAAGCTGACACATAAAACCACACCCTCCTTCAAGGCTTCCCTCCAGTGTGGTTGGTTGATAATAAGCCGGTGTTAGTTGAGTATTTACGGCATACCAGGAATTGTGTGAAGTGCTTTTTTTGGCTTGTTTGATTTAATCCTCATAATAGCCCTATGATGTAGGTTCTATTTTGGTCTTCGGTTGACAGGGAAGAGACCTAAGGTTGAGAGAGGCTGAGTAACTATCCCAAGGTTGCACAGCAAGCTGAAGAGCCAAGGTGTGAAGCCAGGCAGTCCCACTGCAGAGCCCGCTGCTTTAGCTGCACACAGTCCTCTTCCAGAACCCGCAGGGACTCCTTCCACTTATCTAACCCCTGGCTCCCAGCTGTCTCCTAACTTGCAGGTCTTGGAGGCAATTTCCTTTCATCTGCCTACATCTTATCCTCCTTCCCTATTTGCTGGGAACAGATAATGGGTTTGTTGCATTTAAATGAAGCCCAGGATTACCTGTGGCCAGGCGCCTCTGACCTCTATCACTCTGGAAGCCAGGGTGCTCCTGAATGGCCACTGTCCCTGGCTGGGCACTGCTGAGGCCATACCTCCTGCAAAAGGCATTGTGAACCCCAGGCCCTTATAGCTCCAGTGGATACCAAACCAGGAGCAAGCCCAGCTCTGGTCTGAGGGGGTCACACAAGATTAGCCCCCAGCAGGGTGCCGTGGCCTGGCCTCGGCAGAGGCGATTAACACAATTTCCACGATTTCCACCTTCTCGGGGGACTTAAGGAGCCCAGGAATGTGATGTTAGCACTGTCCTGGCAGTGCTGCCCTAGCTCTCTGGGATTTGCTTGCTTTCCTCGACCTCCCTGAGCCTCATGAACCACTGATTTCTGCCCTGCCTGGCCCTGCGTTTTACCTACTTGCTGCCCAGGGAATAAGCATGCTGGCCCTGTTCTCTGATTCTTGGATGAACGGGTTGCCCAGACCCGCCCAGGGCTGATTCTGCTTCCCACTGCCTGCCTGCCTGCCCCAGGCCTGACCCTTCCTAGGGTTGTGGCGGAGGCAGGTACCCCTGAGGACTGGGGATGCTGTAGGCCCGAATCTGCTTCGTCCCTGAATCAGGTTGGACAGTATTCCCCCAAAAAGACATGTGCAATTCCTAAACCTAGTCCCTGTGAATATGACCTTATTTGGAAATGAGGTCTTTGTGGATATAATTAACCTAAGGATCTCGAGATGTGATTACCTGGGTGGGCCCTAAATCCAATGACAGTTATCCTTTTAAGAGTGGCCAACATGGCAAAACTCTGTCTCTACTAAAAATACAAAAAATTAGCCAGACGTGGTGGTGTGCACCTGTGGTCCCAGCTACTTGGGAGGCTGAGGTGGGAGGATTGCTTGAGCCTGGGAGACAGAGGTCACCGTGAGCCAAGATCGTGCCACTGCACTCCAGCCAAGGTGACAGAGCGAGACTCCGTCTCAAAAAAAAAAAAAAAAAAAGAGTGGAACTGAACTGGAAGAGAAGTAATTAATGCAGCTGATTAGAAGGCAGCCTTCAAGGACACACCTGAGTTCAATGCTTCCTCTAGTATTTGTTGGCTGAATTTGATTTCCTCAATGGGTGATTGCGGATCGAAGGAAATAATAAGTGGAAAATGACTGTCACAGAGTAAGTGACCAGAAATGGTGGTTATTATTCTAAGGGTCAAGCAGAGAGGAACACTGGGATAGAAACCTGGGGTTCGAGCCCCAGATTCCTCCTCTATCATGGGATGGCTGTGACTTTCCAGGAGGCATTTACCCTGGCTCTGAGTTTCGGAGCCTGCATCTGTCTGTCCGAGGGGGCTGGTTTGTCCTGTCCTCTTACTTGTAGGACTACTGTGAGACTCGCAGGACTTTGGGTGCAACCCTCTTTTTTCTTTTGAGACAGAGTCTTGCTTTGTCGCCCAGGCTGGAGTGCAATGACGTAATCTCGGTTCACTGCAACCTCTGCCTCCTGAGTTCAAGCAATTCTCCTGCCTCAGCCTCCCAAGTAGCTGGGATTACAGGCGCCTGCTAATTTTTTTGTATTTTCAGCTAATTTTTTGCATTACATGCTCAGCTAATTTTTTGTATTTTCAGTAGAGAAGGGGTTTTGCCATGTTGGCCAGGCTGGTTTTGAACTCCTGACTGCAGGTGATCCACCCACCTTAGCCTCTCAGAGTGCTGGGATTATAGGCATGAGCCACCGTGCCTGGGCTTTTTTTTTTTTTTTTTTTTGAGACTGAGTATCACTCTTTTGACCAGGCTGGAGTGCAGTGGTGCAATCTCAGCTCACTGCAACCTCCGCCTCCCAAGTTCAAGCAATTCTCCTGCCTCAGCCTCCCAAGCAGCTGGGATTACATGTACCTGCCACCATGCACAGCTAATTTTTGTATTTTTAGTAGAGACGGGGTTTCACCATGTTGGCCAGGCTGGTCTTGAACTCCTGATATCAAGTGAACTCCTCACCTCAGCCTCTCAAAGTGCTGGGATTACAGGCGTGAGCCACTGCGCCTGGCCCAAGAGTTTGGGTGCAACCCTCTTGCAAGCCATTTTTCAAAAGCCCAGGGTGTTTGTATGATGATTTCACATAATACAATGTCCCAGCGTGTTGCACCCTGGTATCTGTGAATGCACCTTTGTGCAACTCAAGAGGTGGGAAAAGGTGGTTTCAGGCTTTGGATGTTACCAGGATTTGACTTGTGCTTTACAAGAGGTGGGAAAACGTGGCGTCCAGGCTTTGGATTTTACCAGGATTTGAACTGTGCTTACTAAAGTAAGTTGACTCTCAACCAGGGAGAACGAAACTGCAAACAAGCATTCTCTTTTCAGCACTGCATGATTTTGCAGCTGCTTCTTGCTTCGTGTGGCCTTCCCTCTGTCCAACTGTGGTCACCGATGGGCTTCTGGTAGCAGGTATGATGAGGGACACTGAAGTGCAGACAGTCTGCACTGAAGCCCCAGAGCCCAGGAGCCAGGCTGCCCCATTGCCGGCCCTTCCTGCACCCCGTGTGGGATGAGCCTGAACCTCTGAGCCCCGCTGGTACTGCTTACCCAGGATTATTCCCTCAGGTGGCATAAATGTGACCAGATCACCGCCTTCCAGCTGTTAGAGCCTCAGGTGACACGCACCTAATTTTAAATTGCATGGTGGTAAATAACAGACGCAGGTCCAGACCGCGAGGGGAACACAGGCGAGAGATGAGCTTTTTCATCTTGGGGAAGTGAATGAAAGCCTCACCTGGCCACTTTCCTTGGAGTTATTCCCGTGATGAATCCCATCCCAAGAACCTCATATTCCCATCCCTGAAGATTCATGACGAGAGAGGTACATGCAAGAGGGGTAATTGTGCAGGGTGAAGGGTGTGGTTGGGAGAGCCAGAAAAAAAAATTAAATTTAAAGTAACAAATACTTTTTTTTTTTTTTTGAGATGGAGTCCCACTGTGTCGCCTAGGCTGGAATGCAGTGGTGCAATCTCGGCTCACTACAACCTCCGCCTCCCAGGTTCAAGCGATTCTCCTGCCTCAGCCTCCCTAGTAGCTGGGATTACAGGCGCCCACCACCCCACCCGGCTAAGTTTTGTATTTTCAGTAGAGACGAGGTTTCACCATGTTGACCAGGCTGGTCTCAAACTCCTGACCTTGGGTGATCCCCCTGCCTTCGCCTCCCAAAGTGCTGGGATAACAGGCGTGAGCCACTGCAGTCGGCCACAAATACACTTTTAACTGATCTCAGATAAAAACTACTCAGGGAAGGTCAGTAATTGTTTAAGCGTGTAATCTGTTAGAACTTTATCCTGAGTAGCCTTGAGGTTAGGTTAGCTGATTCTTTCTGCTCGTTCCCACCATCCACTGTGTTAGCAAAAACAAGGTATTGTCTCAGTTTAGGACAAAGGCGTGGTTGGCAACCAATTCCAGTCTCTCGTACTCTGAATTTTTTCTTTAACTCTTCTACTTTGTTGACGTAAGCTTTAGCTTTCGTGGGATCTTCCTGGGCAGCCGCTTTCAGCGCATTCCAGAGATCCCACTTGGCCTTGCCCTTGAAGTCCAGCATCCTGGGCCGCTGTGTATTGATGTTGCCCGCAGTCACGGGTGTGTAGCGTCCATAGAGGACAGCATCTCATCATACGCCGGCTTCGTCTTGAAGTGCTTAATATCCTGCACAGCTTTTTCTTTTTCTTTTTTGGAGATAGGGTCTCACTCTGTCGCGCAGGCTGGAGTGCAGTGGCGCCATCTCAGCTAACTGCAACCTCCTCCTTCCGGGCTCAGGTGATTCTCCTGCCTCAGCCTCCCGAGTAGCTTTGATTACAGGTGCATGCCAGCCATGCCCCGCTAATTTTTGTATTTTTAGTAGAGACGGGTTTCACCATGTTGGACAGGCTGGTCTGGAACGCCTGACCTCAGGTAATCCGCCTGCCTTGGCCTCCCAAAATGCTGGGATTACAGGTGTGAGCCACCACACCCGGCCCTCCACAACTTTCTGAAACTCAGCCTGAGACTGACTTGTAAGGACTCCAGGGAGCCGGAGGAGGAGGTAAGGAGCAGGACGCGATTGCTAGGACTGTACTGGCAAGCGCCTTTAGGGGAGGCGTAGCCCCACGCTCTCCGACCCTGCTCGGGAAGTAGAAATTTAAAAATAGTGTTTCTCAGGCCAGGTGCAGTGACTGATGCTTGTAATCCCAGCACTTTGGGTGGCCGAGGTGGGAGGACCACCTGGGCAACATAGTGAGACCGCGCCTCTTCAAAAAAAAAAAAAAAAAAAATTGCTGGGCATGGTGGTGTGCAGCTGCAGTCTCAGCTACTCAGGAAGCTAAAGTGGGAGGATTACTTAAGCCTGGGAAAGGGGAGGTTGCATTGAGCCGTGATTGTGCCACTGTACTCAACCTGGGCTACAGAGTGAGATTCTCTCTCAAAAAAAGTAAAAAAAAAAACAACCTAATAAAATAAAAATAAATTAAAAGCTTTCCTTGCATGATGGGGCAGAATGTGGAATGACTTTCATCCTGACTTTTCAGCCTGGCCCTACCCACCGACCCCTTGGCCTGCTTATCTAGTCCTGCACCTCCGGGCTTGGCCACTTATCTGCCCAGGCCACACCACGTGCTGCTTCTCACAATGCACCCGCTCCCTGGCCCTCAGTGCCTTTCTTTCTGGAACTCTTCCCTCTTAGCCCCATGGCTGCCTGGCAGGGTCCTACCACCTCTTTCAAGACACCGTTCTCACCCTTCCTGTACCAAAGATGCTTTTCCAAATCTGTCCACATGAACCTCCTGTCTTTCTGCGTCCCCCAGGTCCCTTTCTAATGACACTCGCGGTAGCCTGCTCTGTTCTGAGCTGTGGGAAGTCTGTGCGCTCTAGGAAGGCAGGTGGTGGTGGTTTTCCACTTGCATGTCCTTAGGCTTATGATTTTATTTTCATTATTATTATTTAGAGACAGAGTCTTGCTCTGTTGCCCAGGCTGGAGGGCAGTGGTGCAATCATAGCTCACAGCAGCCTTCAATTCCTAGGCTTAAGTGATCCTCCTGAGTAGGTGGGACTACAGGCAGCAACCACCATACCTACCTGTTTTTTATTTTTTTAAATTTTTTAGTCCAGGCGCAGTGCCTCATGCCTGTAATCCCAGCACTTTGAGAGGCTGAGGTGGGAGGACCACTTGAGGTCAGGAGCTTGAGACCAGCCCGGCCAACACGGTGAAACCCCATCTCTACTAAAAATGCAAAAAATTTAGCCAGGCATGGTAGCACACGCCTGTAATGCTAGCTACTTTGGGAGGCTGAGGTTGGGAGGATGGCTTGAACCCAGGAGGCAGAGGTTGCAGTGAGCAGATATTGTGCCACTGCATTCCAGCATGGGTGACAGACTGAGACTCCATCTCAAAAAAAAGAAAAAAAAATTTAGCTGGGCACGGTGGCACACACCTGTAATCTCAGCTGCTCGGGAGGCAGAGGTTGCAGTGAGCTGAGATGGTGCCACTGCACTCCAGCCTGGGAGACAGAGGGAGACCTTGTCTCAAAAAGAAAAAAAATTTTTTAGGCCGGGCGCGGTGGCTCAAGCCTGTAATCCCAGCACTTTGGGAGGCCGAGACGGGCGGATCACGAGGTCAGGAGATTGAGACCATCCTGGCTAACACGGTGAAACCCTGTCTCTACTAAAAAAATACAAAAAACTAGCCGGGCGAGGTGGCGGGCGCCTGTAGTCCCAGCTACTCGGGAGGCTGAGGCAGGAGAATGGCGTGAACCCGGGAGGCGGAGCTTGCAGTGAGCCGAGATCCGGCCACTGCACTCCCGCCTGGGCGACAGAGCGAGACTCCGTCTCAAAAAAAAAAAAAAGAAAAAAAAAAAAAAGAAAAAACATTGTTTTTGTAGAGATGGAATCTTGTGTCATTGCCCAGGCTGGTCTTCAACTGGCCTCAAGCAATCCTCCTGCCTTACGTCTCAAAGCACTGGGATTATAGGCACGGGCGACCATGCCCAGCCTATTATTACTATTATTAATTGTGGTAAAATACACATACCAGAAGGTTTACTACCGGATTAGTTTGTTAGGGCTGCCGTATCTAAGTATTGCTGATGAGGCAGCTTAAACAACAGAAATGTACGTTCTCACAGTTCTGGGGCGTAGAAGGCTGACAGCATGGTGTGGATGGGGTTGGTTTTTTCTGAGGCCTCTCTCCTCTGCTCATAGATGGCTGTGTTTTCCCTGTGTCTCCTCATCATCCTCCTTCTGTGCCTCTGTATGTCCTAATTTCCTCTTTTTTTTTTTTTTTTTCCTTGAGACGAAGCCTTGCTCTGTTGCCAGGCTGGAGGGTAGTGGCTTGATCTCGGCTCACTGCAACTCCACCTCCCGGGTGCAAGTGATTTTCTTGCCTCAGCCTCCCCAGTAGCTGGGACCACAGGTACTGGCATTCGCCACTATGTCTGGCTAATTTTTATATTTTTGGTAGAGACGGGGTTTCACCATGTTGGCCAGGCTGGTCTCAAACTCCTGACCTTGTGATCTGCCTGCCTCTGCCTCCCAAAGTGCTGGGATTACAGGCTAGAGCCGCCGTGCCTAGTCCCTAATTTCCTCCTCTTATAAGAATACCAGTCATATGGGTGGATCATGAGGTCAGGAGTTCAAGGCCAGCCTGGCCAAGATGCTGAAACCCCATCTCTACTAAAAACACAAAAATTAGCCAGGTTTGGTGTCACGTGCCTGTAATCCCAGCTACTTGGGAGGCTGAGGCAGGAGAATTGCGTGAATCTGGGCAGAAGAGGTTGCAGTGAGCTGAGATGATGCCACTGCACTTCAGCCTGGGCAACAGAGCAAGACTTCGTCTCAAAAAAAAAAAAAAAAAAAGGATACCAGTCATAGGCTGGGCACAGTGACTCACGCCTGTAATCCCAGCACTTTGGGAGGCTGAGTTGGGTGGATCACCTGAGGTCAGGAGTTGGAGACCAGCCTGGCCAACATGGCAAAACCCTGTTTCTATGAAAAATACAAAATTAGCCAGGCGTGCTGGTGCGTGCCTGTAGTCCCAGCTACTTGGGAGGCTGAGGCAGGAGACTCGCTTGAACCCGGGAGGCAGAGGTTGCAGTGAGCTGAGATTGTGCCACTGCACTCCAGCCTGGGTGGCAGAGCGAGACTCTGTCACCAAAAAAAAAAAAAAAAAAAGAATACCAGTCATAGGCCAGGCGCGGTGGCTCATGCCTGTAATCCCAGCACTTTGGGAGGCTGAGGCAGGTGGACCAACTGAGGTCAGGCGTTCGAGACCAGCCTGGCCAACATGGTGCAGCCCTGTCTCTACTAAAAACACAAAAATTAGCCGGGCGTGGTGGGATGAGCCTGTAATCCCAGCTACTGGGAAGGCTGAGGCAGGAGAATCACCTGAACCTGAAAGGCGGAGGCTGGGCAACAGAGTGAGACTCCATCTGAAAAAAAAAAAAAAAAAAAAAGAATATCAGTCATAATGAATGAGGGCCCATCCTAATGACTTCATTTTAACTAAATTACCTCTTCAAAGACTTTATCTCCAAATGCAGTCACATTCTCAGGTACCGGGGCTGGGGACTTTGTCATTTGGAATTTGGAAGGATACAATTCTGCCCTTAACATCACCATAACCATTAAAACATTTTTTCTGAGACAGGGTCTCACTCTGTCGCCTGACTTGGGGTGCAGAGCTGTGATGACAGCTCACTGCAGCCTCAAACTCCCAGGCTCAAGTGATCCTCCTGCCTTAGCCTCCTGAGGTGCCAGGACCACAGGTACATGTCACCACACCCGGCTAATTTTTAAAAAAACTTTTTAGCCAGGCGTGGTGGCTCATACCTGTAATCCTAGCACTTTGGGAGGCCGAGGCAGGCAGATCACTTGAGGTCAAGAGTTTAAGACCAACCTGGCCAACATAGCGAAACCCTGTCTCTACTAAAAATACAAAAATTAGCCAGAAATCGTTTGAACCCAGGAGGTGGAGGTTGCACTGAGCCGAGATTGTGCCACTGCAATCCAGCCTGAGCAACAGAGTGAGACTCCGTCTCAAAAAAAAAAAAATTTTTTTTTGTAGAGATGGGGTCTCATCACCATGTTGCCCAGGCTGGCCTCAAGTGATACCCGCCACCCCCCCGCCCCGCTTTGGCTTCCCAAAGTGTTGAGATTACAGGGGTGAGCCACTGCACCTTTTCTTTTTTTTTTTTTTTTTTGAGACAGAGTCTCGCTCTGTTGCCCAGGCTGGAGTGTAGTGTCGTGATCTTGGCTCACTGCAAGTTCCACCTCCTGGGTTCATGCCATTCTCCTGCCTCACCCTCCTGAGTAGCTGGGATTATAGGCACCCACCACCACGCCTGGCTAAATTTTTGTATTTTTAGTGGAGACGGGGTTTCACCGTGTTAGCCAGGATGGTCTCGATCTCCTGACCTCGTGATCTGCCCGCCTTGGCCTCCCAAAGGGCTGGGATTACAGGCGTGAGCCACTGCACCCAGCCGGGTTTATAACCATTTTTAAGTGTACAGTTCAGTGGCATTAAGTATATTTATGTTGTTGTGCAGTGATTATCACCATCTGTCTACAGAACTGTTTTCATCTTACAAACCTGAAACACTTTATCGGTTAAATAACTCCCCATTACCTCCACCCTGGTCCCTGGCAACCAGCAGTTTCTTTCCTGTCTCTGTGAATTTGACTACTTTAAGTGCCTCCTATAAGAGGAATCGTATAGTATCTGTCTTTTTGTGTCTGGCACGTTTCACTCAGCATAATGTCCTCCAGGTTCATCTGTGTTGTAGCATGTCAGAATTCCATTCCTTTTTAAGGCTGAACAATATTATACATAGGAAAGCAGGTTAGTTTTACATTTATCTGTAGTATTCAGCGATTTACCACACTGCTTTGTCACCCACATTGCAGTGAGCCGACATACAATCAGGATTTGTTTCATTAAATTGGGTTAATCTACCTGAAGGGCTGGGGTGGAGAATGGGGTCTAGGAAGAACTCTGTGGTACTCGGCTGTCATTCCTAGAACTCAGACTTCCTTTTTTCAATATCAATACAAAGCTATTTTGATAGTCTCTAAAGTATTTTAGACATAGCCTAAAAGTAGAGTTCCAGTTTTTATCAGGGAATTAAGGCCCAAAAAGTATTAGGTTGGCCAGGCATGGTGGCGCACGCCTGTAATCCCATCTACTCGGGAGGCTGAGGTAGGAGAATGGCGTGTACCTGGGAGGCAGAGGTTGCAGTGAGCCGAGATCACGCCACTGCACTCCAGCCTGAATAACAGAGCAGGACTCCGTCTCGGAAAAAAAAAAAGCGTTAGATTGACTAGAAACAACTTATAGACCTTGCAAGCCCTAGTCAGCTCTTTTTGGTCTGAATAGCTCTTTGGCGTAAGAAGAGATTGTCTCAACACAGTGGGAACCCAGAGACCCATACCTCTCCTTCCACGGCTCCCACGAACTGAGCCAGAGCGAGCGACAGTGAAGCGTTCAGCGCCTGGGCATGGTGGTGTGAGGCAGGGGGTTTGATTTTTCCTGTCAAGGCCCCAAATCCCCTAGGCCTTTGGAGATGTAGAACGAGGCTTGGACTTGAGGCTACTTTGAGATACTCTCGGTTTCATTTCCAGCCGTGATGGCCTTAAGGTTCCCTCCAAATGGGATGATGCGTGCCCTAGGTCACGAAGGGCAGAGGGGTCAAATGGTACCCCTGCCGAAAGTTGGCAGTAACTCCCACCTGCCTTACGGATTCGTTCCTGTACTTACGTTTGAGCATGCATGTGGCAGATATTCTGGGAAAGTACTGCAAATGCGATAGGGAAGCCACACTAATGAAGACCTGGCCCTGAAGAAGCTGGGAAGCCATCCAGCTTCCACCTCCTGCCCCTGCTCACCTCCTCCCTGGAACCCGCTGCATGCTGGGAAGAGAGAATGCGTCTCTCAGACTGACTCAGAGTGTTGAAGTAATGTCCGTTACCCACACACTCCTCGGGGCTGAATTCACAGCATAGACGCCCAGTGACGTATTCCAGCAGTGTGTGTGTCTCTCAGCAACACTACACATCGCCAAAGCAGACCCCTGCCTAAACACCCCAAGATGGGGAGGGACCAGAGAGAATACAGAATGCGGGCCCACTGTCCCCTCCTCCTGGACAGCTGCTCATGGCTGCGTCTGAGAGCATGTGGGTGCTGTTCCAAATGAAAACATGATACCTAGAAAACCGTAAGCTTATGGCTACCAAGAGCAATAAGACTTTTATTATTTATTGATTTTATTTGTATTCTTTGAAACAAGGTCTCACTCTGTCACCCAGGCTGGAGTGCAGCGATGCAATCACAGCTCACTGTAGCCTCTATCTCCCGGACTCAAGCTATCCTCCCACCTCAGCCTCCTGAGCAGCTGAGACTGCAGGCATGTGCCACCATGACCGGGTGATTTTTGAATTTTTTGTAGAGACAGGATCTCATCATGTTGCCCAGGCTGGTCTGGAATTCCTGGGATCAAGCGATCCTCCTGCCTCGGCCTCCCAAAGTGTTGGGATTACAGGTGTGAGCCACCGTGCCTGGCTCCTCCTGGAGTTTTTCTGTTTGAAAAAACATTATTATCTATTGGCATTGCGATCATATCTGTCTGGCTCACAAACTTATTTTATGTTTTTTTGAGATGGGGTCTCCCTTTGTCACCCAGGCTGGAGTGCAGAGGCATGATCTCGGCTCACTGCCGCCTTCGATCTTGGCTCACTGCTGCCTTCGCCTCCTGGGTTCAAGTAATTCTCCTGCCTCAGCCTCCCAAGTAGCTAGGATTACAGGTGTGTGCCACCACGCCCAGCTAACTTTTGTATTTTTAGTTATTTTTAGGAGAGATGGGGTTTCATCATGTTGGCCAGGTTAGTCTTGAACTCCTGACCTCAGGCGATCTGCCCTCCTCAGCCTCCCAGAGTACTGGGATTACAGTCATGAGCCACTGCACACAACCGGTAAACTTATTTTTGAGTAATGTTAACGATATTTTGGTACTACCCTGTGGCTAAAATAAACACACATCTTCCTAACAAGCCTGCAAGTTTCTCCCGTGCTGGCTACAGAGGCATGCTTCCAAGGAAGTTCAGGTTCATCATGGTAGATCCAGCCCCGTCTGCAAGTGACGGCCACAGAACTTCAGGGCAAAGGTTGGCAGCACGCCAATAGGATTGAAGCTATCCCTAATGATGGTTTGCTAAGCGAAGGTTTTGATACTGAAGGCTGAGATGACTTCCAGCCTTCTGCCCCTCTCCACTGAGTGGCAGCAGGCGGGAAGGGGCTTCTCTGGAAAATCTGACTAATTAATCCAAGGAAAAATACCAGCAGATGGTGACACAGGGGTGGGATCCCCTACAAAATGACCTGGCCTGATTATTCTAAAGAACACGTGATTATGAGAATCACCCTGGGAGATTTACATGCCTGTCTGCGCCCCTTCCCCATCCCCAGATGGTTGCATACAGGTGTCATCCTCATTCTCCACCCTGTGTTTGAAACCTGCTTTTTCTCTCCGGAACTTCTCCCTGTAGCTCTCAGTACCTCTGAAGTTGCACCGCGCTGTGTCTTGGTGTGGGTCTATTTCCAGTGATTGTGTTGGCCATTTGCTGGTCCTTTTCAATCACATCCTTCATTTAGGAAAACATTTCTTGAATGGTTCCTCAGTAGTTTCTCCCTTCTGTGTTCCCTCTTCTTTCTGAAACTATTATTTGGATGCTGGGTTTCTTGGGCTGTTCTTCTCATTTTCTTGTAGAGACAAGAAAATTCCATTACTCTTTTTTTTCGAGCCAGAGTCTTGCTCTGTTGCCCAGGTTGGAGTGCAGTGGTACAATCTCAGTTCACTGCAATCTCCGCTTCCCGGGCTCAAGTGATCCTCCTGCCTCAACCTCCCGAGTAGCTGAGATTATAGGTGCCCACCACCACTCCTGGCTAATTTTTGTATTTTTAATAGAGATGGGGTTTCTCCATGTTGGCCAGGCTCGTCTCAGACTCTTGACTTCAGGTGATCCACCCGCCTTGGCCTCCCAAAGTGCTGGGATGACACGTGTGAGCCACTGTGCCCGGCCCCATCTCTCTTATTTCTCTCTCTCACAGTTCTAGAGGCCAGAAGTGTGAAATCAAAGTGTCTGCAGAGCCACGTTTCTTCTGAAAGTTCTAGGGCAGGATCCTGCCTTGTCTCTTTTGGCCTCTGGAGGCTTCCAGGACCGCTTGGGGTTCCTTGGCTGGTGGCTGCATCACTGTTATCTCTGCCTCTGTCTTTATATGTCTTCTGCCTCTGTCTTTACATGTCTTCTGTCTTATCTGTCTTCTCCTTCCCTGCATGTCTTGTGTCTCTGTGTCTTCTCCCCTTCTTTTTCTATCTTTAAATTTTTTTTTTTTTTTTGAGACTCCGTCTCACTCTGCCGCCCAGGCTGGAGTGCAGTGGCCGGATCTCAGCTCACTGCAGGCTCCACCTCCAGGGTTCACGCCATTCTCCTGCCTCAGCCTCCCGAGTAGCTGGGACTACAGGCGCCCGCCACCTCACCCAGCTAATTTTGTTGTATTTTTAGTAGAGAGAGGGTTTCACCATGTTAGCCAGGATGGTCTCGATCTCCTGACCTAGTGATCCACCTGACTCAGCCTCCCAAAGTGCTGGGATTACAGGCGTGAGCCACCGTGCCGGCTTTCAGTTTAATTTTTTATTTTGAGACAGGGTGCCCAGGCTGGAATACAGTGGCGTAATCACAACTCACTGCATCCTTGAACTCCTGGGTTAAGTGATCTTCCCACCTGAACCTTCTGAGTAGCTGGGACCACAGGTGTGTGCCATCACACCCAGCTAATTTAAAAAAAAAAACATTTTTGGGCTGGGTGTGGTGGCTCATACCTGTAATTCCAGCACTCTGGGAGGCTAAGGCAGGTGGATCGCTTTAGTCCAGGAGTTTGAGACCAGCCTAGGTGACATGGCAAAACGCCGTCTCTCTAAAAATATAAAAATTAGCCAGACATGGTGGTGCATGCCTGTGGTCCCAGCTGCTTGGGAGGCTGAGGTGGAGGGATCACTTGAGCCTGGGAGGAGGACGTTGCAGTGAACCAAGATCATGCCACTGCACTCCAGCCTGGGCAACAGAGCAAGGCCCCATCTCAAACAAAACAAAACAAAACAAAACAAAACAAAAACCGTGCAGGGCTCACTCTGTTGTCTGCATTGGTCTCAAACTCTTGGGCTCAAGTGATCCTCCTGCCTTGGCCTCCCAAAGCCTTAAGGATAGGCATGAGCCGCAGTGCCTGGTTCCTCTTCTTAAAATGATGCCAGCCATCGGATTTAGGGCCATGTAGTCCAGTACAATGGTATCTTAACTAATTATGTGTGCAAAAACCCATTTCCAAATAAGGTCACATTCTGAGGATCCTGGTGGACATGAATTTTGAGGGGACATTGTTCAACGCACTTCACAGCTCTTGCATAGTTTTTCCTACACCCAATCCTGGGATCCTCACCATTATTCCACACAGGATGGGACGGAAGCTCCAGCAGGAGCTGCGCCAGGTGACAAAGCTGAGTGATAGACACCATGCTTTACTTCGAATCTCCCATCTGCTCTTTCAACTAAGCTCATCTTGTTGGGGCCACCAATTGGCTCCTCCTTACCTTAAAATGTGATTGCCGGCTGGCTACGGTGGCTCACGCCTGTAATCCCAGCACTTTGGGAAGCGGAAGCAGGTGGATCACTTGAAGTCAGGAGTTTGAGACCAGCCTGGCCAACATGGCGAAACCCTGTCTCTACTAAAAATACAAAAATTAGCTGGGTGTGGTGGTGCATGCCTATATTTCCAGCTACTTGGAGGCTAAGACAGGAGAATTGCTTGAACCCATTTAAAAAAAAATATATATATATGTAAATATAACTCCCATATGCAGTCATTCAATGAATATGTATTGGCCTCTGAACTGGGCACAGCTGGATTTAGAATCTATGAATGTGGCTAGATGGAATACACCTGGTTATGGAGGCACCTGCAAGGTATTTTGGTGATCTTCTCCAAAAGATCTTTTGCTTTGCTGAGACGCCTGGTCCTCTTGTCAATATGAAGGCAGCTGCTGGAGACTTGTGAACAGCCACCAGGATCAAGGAAGTCAATGGTAGGGAAAAAATACGGGTACAGGCTAAGCACGTGGCTCACGCCTGTAATCCCAGCACTTTGGAAGGCCGAGGCAGGAGGATCACTTGAGGTCAGGAGTTCAAGACCAGCCTGGCCAACATGGTGAAACCCTTCCTCTACTAAAAATACAAAAATTAGCTGTGTGTGGTGGCATACGCTCATAGTCTCAGCTACTTTGGAGGCTGAGGCAGGACAATTGCTTGAACCTGGGAAATGGAGGTTGCAGTGAGCTGAGATCATGCTACTACACTCTAGTCTGGGCGGCAGAGTGAGACTCCATCTCGAAAAAAAAAAAAAAAAAGTGGGTACATTCCTACAAACTCACCCTCATCGGTTGAAAGAGAAAAAGACTCAAAGCTTGTAACTGCAGCTTTGGATGCATGATCAGGCAATAGCAGGGAATCCCATCTTCTAGCAGATGGTTCTCCAAGATTGTTGTCCAAATCCTACAAATGAAAATCACGTAGGCACTGCCAAGTCCTCAGGGGCTGGTGTGGTGAGAATGGCTACAGCTCAGTCATTAGGCAGCTTATCTCAAAGCCTATCATGGTTGCCACCCAGTCTGACCTCTGATATCCTGGAGCCAAGGTCCTCACCCATCATGTGAATTTGCATGTGAGGGAGGGTGAGGAGGAGACACGGAGGCCGGCAAGGCGTTCTGCAAGCTTTTGCAGAGTTTGCATGGACACATTCTGATTCCCGCTGTGTCCAGGTGGGAGTTCTGTAACCATCACAGATGGAAAAAAGAAAATCTCTGTGGCTTTGGCAGCACCCTGGATTGGATGTTTGAAGAAAGCTGTTGCATCTGCCCCATATCTTCTGTGAATCAGGTACCTTTATGCTTCTGAGAGGTCAAGGAGAGAACCCAGAACCCTCCGGTGACTTCCCTTTGGATCCTGGCACTATGAGAAGACAGTTAACCTCCTTTATAGAACTCTCCTTCACATCCAGTCCTTCAGACAACCTTACTGATCCCATCTTCTTAACCCAACCTCTCCCCTGGACATCGTTCCCAAGCTCCTTAAAGATACAGGTAACAGCCGGCCCAGTGGCTCACGCCTGTAATCCCAGCACTTTGGGAGGCAGAGGCACGTGAATCACGAGGTCAGAAGTTTGAGACCAGCCTGATTAATATGGTGAAACCATGTCTCTGCTAAATATACAAAAATTAGCCGGGCATGGTGGCAGGTGCCTATGGTCCCAGCTACACTGGAGGCTGAGGCAGGAGAATTGCTTGAACCCTGGAGGCAAAGGTTGCAGTGAGCCAAGATTGTACCATTGCACTCTAGCCTGGGTGACAAAGCGAGACTCCGTCTCAAAAAAAAAAAAAAAAAAAAAAAGAAAAAAGAAAGAAAATAAAAGATAAGGATGGCATATCCTTGTACCTCCAGGGCCTGACACACAGTGCCAGGCACCACATCTCCAGTCCCCTGAGGCTGATGGCATGATATACACTCTGATCTGGACACTGGGGAGGCTTTGCCAGCTTATAGGTTTCAACAACAGGGAAAGTGACCGAATTGCTTCCAGAGAAGTAGGGAGCTGAGTATGATCATTACTTGTGTCTAAAAATCCGACATGACCAATTTACAAACACACAAGTCACCACAAATGATTTGGGGAGGAGAAGAAAAGTGCAGACAGGCGACCTTTCAGATGGTTTCAGCAAACCAGGAAGCGGGGAGCACAGCATTGCAGCCGGCGACGGGAGGTGGAAGCTGTGAGCCCTGGCTCTGAGGGCCTCCCGTCCAGCCGGGCTGATGGAGGAGACGGGTACTGTCTGTGCTGGGCCATCATGAGGCTTGCAGAGGGTAGTGCCAGTGTCGTGCAGGGCATCATGGCTTCAGAAGTCTGAGATCTGGTTTTCAATGTGAACTCATCACCCTTAGTGGGAAACCTAGGATCCGTTTCTCTTCAATCCTGGGTTTCACTTCACATCTTTAAACAAGGGACAATAGTATCTACCTCAGAGGGTTGTGGCAATGACCAAATGTGTCACAGGTGAAAATGTCCAGTAGTTTCTGGCATTTATGACATGTTCTGTCAATGATAGTTCACTATTATTATCCCATTTACTAAGCAAATGCCTGTGATGCACCATGCGTTTCTGAACCTCATATGTGAGAGTGCCTGGCATAGAGTTGATGTTCATTAAAGGTTTATTTTTTAAATTTTTAGATAAACTTATTTTGAAATAGTTTTAGACTTGAAGAGTTGCAAAAATACTAGCGAGTTTCCCTATATCCCACATCCAGCTTCCCTTAATGTTTTTTTTCCCCCAAGATGGGGTCTTGCTCTGTCGCCCAGACTGGAGTGTAGTGGCACTATCTTGGCTCACTGCAACCTCCATCTCCTGGATTCAAGTGATTCTCGTGCCTCAGCCTCCTGAGTAACTGGGATTACAGGCACATGCTACCAGGCCCAACTAATTTCTGTATTTTTAGTAGAGATGGGGTTTCACCATACCGGCCAGGCTGGTCTTGAACTCCTAACCTCAGGTGGTCTGCCTGCCTCAGCTTCCCAAAGTGCTGGGATTACAGGTGTGAGCCACTGCGCCGGGCTCAGCTTCCCCTAATATTAACATCTTACCTAACTATAGTAAGAGGATCAGAACCAGGAAATTAACAATGGCACAATGCTTTTAACTAAATTGCAGATCTTAGGTGAATTTCACCCGCTCTTCTGCCACTGTCCTTTCCTGTTGCATGTTCCCAACCAGGATCCCATGTTCCATTTAGTTGTTGTATCTATCCCCTTAGGGACGATTCCTAGTTTGTGACAGTTTCTCAGTCTTTGTCTTTCATGACCCGTAAGTGTCCAAAGACACTTTTGATGGGTACTGGTTAATCACTTTGTAGAACAGGTCTCAGTCAGGGTTTGTCTGGTATTTTCTTGTGATTAGATTGAGATTACACACTTCTGCAGGAATACCACAGCAATATGTTACTTCTAGTTTTTTCCTCCTTTGTCGTAGTAAAATACACTCAACATAACATTTACCATTTAAACCACTTTATTTTATTTATTTATTTTTTTGAAATGGAGTTTCACTCTTGTTGCCCAGGCTGGAGTGCAATGGTGTGATCTCGGCTCACCACAACCTCCGCCTCCTGGGTTCAAGCAATTCTCCTGCTGCAGTCTCTCGAATAGCTGGGATTACAGGCACGTGCCACCACGTGCGGCTAATTTTTGTATTTTTAGTGGAGACGGGGTTTCTCTGTGTTGGTCAGGCTGGTCTCGAACTCCTGACCTGGGGTGATCCGCCCGCCTCGGCCTCCCAAAGTGCTGGGATTACAGGCGTGAGCCACCGCGCCCGCCTTAAACTCACTTTAAAGTGTGATTCAAGGGCACTATGTAGATTCATCCTGTTGGATCATTTCTAAACTTTTTCATCATCCTCAAAGGAAACCCCAAGCTCCTTATCTTCCTCCCCTAGCACCTAGCAACCACCAATCTGTATTGCCTCTACGGATTTGCCAATTCGAGACATTTCAGCTGGACAGAATCATACGATATGTGACCTTTTGTGTTTGGCTTCTTTTGCTAGCATAATGTTTCCCGGGTTCCTCCACACTGCAGTACGCATCGGTGCTCCATTTCTTTTTGTAGCCGAATAATATTCCATTGCATGGACAGAACACATTTTACTTTTATTTTCTAATTCAACAGTGAGACCTGGTGTGGGCCCCGGCCCTGGGCCTGGGAGGCGACGGAGGGGATGGAAGAGCGCCCCGTGACTGGCTGGAGGCACTGTGGAGTGTGGGGAGAAGGGGTCGGGGTCTGCATGCTAGGGAGAATACAATTTTATTTACACGTGGCAATGTTTATGGAGGCCAATGCAGAACTGCCGTTATGGGATGCAAACTCCTTTGAAAGTCTCATTTGTGTAAAAGGAAAAGCAGTAGTTCATGATGAGGGGGAGAAGGGCTTAAGGACAGCAAGGGAAACTCCCCCTGGGGCGGGGGAACGTGGTCGTCGGTGGGCCCAGATATGGAGGGCTGGCCCGCGAAGGTCGCCCCATGAACAGGTCTAGGGCAGGCCGAGTGCCCCGGGACCCGCATTCATTGCTTACAGAGCAAAGGGAGCATCCCGGGAGGGAAATCTAACGGTTGGAAACTTCGATTTATCCGAAAGGCGTGCCGAGTGGGAAGGCAACATTTTGATTTCCCAAACGTTGCGCCCAGCGGCTCCCTTCCACGGCACGCGCCTTCAGGTCTCTCTGCAGCCCGGGACCCACCCCGGGCAGCGAGCGGTCTCAGGGGCGCCCAGAGAGGCCCGGCCCGCAGCGCCCGGAGCGCCCGCAGTGTACGCAGCGCGCGGCGGAGCAGCGGCGCCGCCCGGGGCGGAGGGCGGAGCCGAGTGCGCGCCCCGCCCCGCCCCGCAGCCGGGAGCCCAGCGCGCGCACCAAGGCGGGGCGGCGCGCGGCCCGTGCGCGTGTCCGGGGCCAGGAGGCGGCGGCGGCGTGCGCGGGCCGCGCGTGCGCGCTGCGGCGGGGCGAGGGGCGGCGCGGGCGCGCGTCTGTCAGTGACAGCGGGCGGGGCAGGGGCCGGAGGTGGTGGCGGCGGCGGCTCTTCCGACATGAGGCAGCGGCCGCGGGGGACAAGGCGGCGGGCGCGGCGGCGGCCGCATCTCTAACTCTGGGAGACTGCCCCCGGCGTGGGCGCGGGCGGGCGGGCGTCCCGGCTGGCGTCGCGGGAGCCCGGCTCTGCGGCAGCGTCTGCACCGCCGCCCGGCGAGGGGCCCGCGTCCGTGGTTCCACACGCTCGGTCCCGGGACAGCGGCGGTCCCGGCGGGGGCGGCGGCGCGCTCGGGGGGAAGCAGGCCCCGCTAGACGGGCCGCGCCGACGGGCTCCGCGCACTCGCAGCCCGGGGCGCCCCCACCCCCGGCGCCCGCCGCCGCGGGCAGGGCCGGTCCGGAGTGCGGGAGGCGGCCGGGGAGCGCGGGCCGGGGGCGCCCGCCGAAGCTCGCGGCTCCGGGTCGGGGCCGGGGCCGGCCGCGCGCCGCCTTTGACGCATCGGAGCGCGGCTCCTGCAGGATGGAGGGCTCCGCGCCGCCGGCGGAGTTGTTTGTGCGCAGGCGGCTCGCGGGGCTGGGAGCGCTCAAGGTCTGAACTTCCCTCCGGAGCCGCAGCTGGAGGAGGCGAGCGCGCAAGGAGGAGAAGCCGCGCGGCGCGGAGGCCACCCTCGGGGCGAGCGGCGCTGAAGGCGAGCGAGCACAGCGGTCCCGGACCCACGGCGGCCACGCGGCGGGGACCCCCGGGCGCTCTAGGTCCGTCCTGAGCGGTTCTCGTCCGCCTCGAAGGTGGGGGCGGTGGGGGTACGGCTGAGCCGGGATCCACAGTTTCGGGGAGCAGATGGTGCCTGTCCAAGTCGCGTGCTGGAGCCGTCACCTAGGACGGGAGTAGGTCCCCGGCTTCCAGGTGTGCATGCCTAGGTGGGAACGCAGCTAACTCTCCCCGTTTTGCTGGCAGGTACTGGTGACCCCGGCCCGGGCAGGCCCCGGGACTCGACAACATGGCTTCCCCGCCCCACCAGCAGCTGCTGCATCACCACAGCACCGAGGTGAGTTGCGACTCCAGCGGGGACAGCAACAGCGTGCGCGTCAAGATCAACCCCAAGCAGCTGTCCTCCAACAGCCATCCCAAGCACTGCAAATACAGCATCTCCTCCAGCTGCAGCAGCTCCGGGGATTCCGGGGGCGTCCCCCGGCGAGTGGGCGGCGGAGGCCGGCTGCGCAGGCAGAAGAAGCTGCCCCAGCTGTTCGAGAGGGCCTCCAGCCGCTGGTGGGACCCCAAGTTCGACTCGGTGAACCTGGAGGAGGCCTGCCTGGAGCGCTGCTTCCCGCAGACCCAGCGCCGGTTCCGATATGCGCTCTTCTACATCGGCTTCGCCTGCCTTCTGTGGAGCATCTATTTTGCGGTGCACATGAGATCCAGACTGATCGTCATGGTCGCCCCCGCGCTGTGCTTCCTCGTGGTGTGTGTGGGCTTCTTTCTGTTTACCTTCACCAAGCTGTACGCCCGGCATTACGCGTGGACCTCGCTGGCTCTCACCCTGCTGGTGTTCGCCCTGACCCTGGCTGCGCAGTTCCAGGTCTTGACGCCTGTCTCAGGACGCGGCGACAGCTCCAACCTTACGGCCACAGCCCAGCCCACAGATACTTGCTTGTCTCAAGTGGGGAGCTTCTCCATGTGCATCGAAGTGCTCTTTTTGCTCTATACCGTCATGCACTTACCTTTGTACCTGAGCTTGTGTCTGGGGGTGGCCTACTCTGTCCTTTTCGAGACCTTTGGCTACCATTTCCGGGATGAAGCCTGCTTCCCCTCTCCCGGAGCCGGGGCCCTGCACTGGGAGCTGCTGAGCAGGGCGCTGCTCCATGGCTGCATCCACGCCATCGGGGTCCACCTGTTCATCATGTCCCAGGTGAGGTCCAGGAGCACCTTCCTCAAGGTAGGGCAATCCATTATGCACGGGAAGGACCTGGAAGTGGAAAAAGCCCTCAAAGAGAGGATGATTCATTCCGTGATGCCAAGAATCATAGCCGATGACTTAATGAAGCAGGGGGATGAGGAGAGTGAGAATTCCGTCAAGAGGCATGCCACCTCGAGCCCCAAGAACAGGAAGAAAAAGTCTTCCATCCAAAAAGCGCCTATAGCCTTCCGTCCTTTCAAGATGCAGCAGATCGAAGAAGTCAGTATTTTATTTGCAGATATCGTGGGCTTCACCAAGATGAGTGCCAACAAGTCCGCCCACGCCCTGGTGGGTCTCCTGAACGATCTGTTCGGTCGCTTCGACCGCCTGTGTGAGGAAACCAAGTGTGAGAAAATCAGCACTCTGGGAGACTGTTACTATTGCGTGGCGGGCTGTCCCGAGCCCCGGGCCGACCATGCCTACTGCTGCATCGAGATGGGCCTGGGCATGATCAAGGCCATCGAGCAGTTCTGCCAGGAGAAGAAGGAGATGGTGAACATGCGAGTCGGGGTGCACACGGGTACCGTCCTGTGCGGCATCCTGGGCATGAGGAGGTTTAAATTTGATGTGTGGTCCAACGATGTGAACCTGGCCAATCTCATGGAGCAGCTGGGAGTGGCCGGCAAAGTTCACATTTCTGAGGCCACTGCAAACTACTTAGATGACCGGTACGAAATGGAAGACGGGAAAGTTATGGAACGGCTGGGCCACAGCGTGGTTGCTGACCAGTTGAAAGGTATGTGCACTTCTTTACCTCGGTATCCCCCCTCCCTGAAACTGATTGTATTAAAACACACACACACACACACACACACACACACACACTTTCAACCTCAGTGTGTAGAGGCAGCTCAGGTATCTCAGAATGCTTTCCCATGGGGGGATCTCAGGGTCAGTGTGACTTTTCCTCCAGCGGGTCAAATATCACAGATCTCTTCACACTGCAGAAAGGGACGCTGTGCAGACATGACCTAGATGCGACCTGTAGAAGGAAGGAGAACTTCGAACGTGCATAACCGCTGGTTGGCTGAAATATGGGGGTATGTCCGGTGAACGTAAGGGTATGGAGCCGTTAAGCATTCAGCACTTTTCAGCACTTAAGGAAATTGTCTTTGCATTTCATTTGGTCACCCCGAAGTCCCATCCAAATGTTTCTCTGTGCCCTTTTTGCGAAAACGTGGAGAATAAAACCTTTCTCCTCTCTGGGCCTCACTTTGCTTGTCCTCAAAATAGGGATAGGAAGTCGGCGCAGTCCTGCAGGACTCCGGAGAACTGGACGGAGTTACTTACCTCTGAGTGCACGCTGCCTTTTATCTAGGTCTTTTTAAAAAAGTTTGCATTTTCAGCTTTCAACCATCATTTGTTTAAGAATATTTTATGATCACAGTATTTGCCTTAAGTGAAGAACCAGGCATTTTAGAATATTGAGCTTCTGCAGCCGCCAGGTGGTCTGGAAGGGAGAAACGTACCCGCAGAAGAGCTGGTGTTCTCCTCCCTCATCCTCTCAGGTTTGGGTCTGGTGCCTGGTCCCTGGTTTCAAGCTCCTTACTGCTATTCTTGATGTTTTTATTGGGCTACTGCTTCTTTCTAATACAGGGCAACAGTCTTTGAGATCTGGAAAATGATGTTAAAATAAGTAGGATGAAAAAGAAGGATTTTAAGTAATCTGCTACATTTCTTCCCCCCTTCCTCCTTTTTAAACAGCCCTTATGTTTTAGCAAAATCTTCAGGATTGAGGGAAACATCTATTTTGGAAGTATGTAGAGAAAATAACGCTGATTTTTTTAAAGCCTGCTTTTGTGAAGCTGTATTGTATTTTGTGGCTTCCCCACACTGCATACTTACACAGTTAACAGCCTCAGGAAAGGGAATCCTCGGAAGGAGAAGTAATGAATAGTTCCAGTCAGAGATGGCAGAGGTAATACTTTCAATCAGAGACGGCAGAAGTAATAATGTCAGTCAGAGACGGCCAGTGGTTGAGGTAGGGCCTGCACAGGTCGTTGGTGTGAGATCATCCCGTATCCCCAGTTGGCATTCTCTTTCTCTGGCTTGTGATCTGAGCTCCTGTATCTTTTGTGTATTTGTTATCTGGCAAGGGAACATCATCTTTCTTCTGATTTTTCTTTATTTTACTAACTTTGCTGATGAAGATTTTATGGATGTAGACGAAAACTATTTTCAGCAAGAATTCCCCTAACCTAGAGCGCTTTAAGGACTATGTTGACGAGGTCAGAAACTACACTTTGCTGTTCACTTGAAAGATGCTGCTGTGACAGGTTCTTTCTGTTTAGGGTAGTGGCACTTGCTCTTGAGCCTGAAGGTGTCAGTGGATGGGGCTGTGGGTGTAACCCCTGCTTGTTACCTTGGCATTTTTAGGACCCAGGTGTTGCGAGCTCTGTCCTGGGGGACTGTGGGATGGTGGAGCTGGGCGGCAGTACATTAAATGAAATATGTTGGCCCACAGGACAATGAGAACAGTTTTGTAAACTGTACTTTGTATGCTGTATTACTCGAATTTCAAAAATGAAAAGGGTGTAATCATTTGGAAATTGCCAAGTCATTGAATACCTATTTTGTGAATTTATGAGTAGTTTTACTTTAAGTTTATAGATCAGGGGGCTCAGACACTGAGGCAAAAAAAAAAAAAAATGCTAGAGTGGGTTTGTGTGTGTATGTGTTTTTAAACCTCAAATAGTGTAAATTTGGTATATTAACTTTTCTTGAAATTTGTGTACATTGTACATTTATAAAAGGTTTAGTACTGTAGGGAGTAGGGAAGAAAGAAGGCTTAGCCAAGCTGCTGATTTTTTAAATGTGATATTCTTCCCTGTAGCTGTTTCCCTGAGACCATGATTTTGTTTTCTTGAGCTCATTTTGCAAACCTTTGTGGACAGGACTCCAGGAATAGAGCATGTCTACACAACTTCCTGGCCTTTTTGGAAACTGTCCTTACAAAGCTAAATTGAGATGATAGCACAGTTTGTAGAAGACCCTTTCACCCACATCGTTAAGCTTATCTACATGTAAGATCGATTTTCGCCTCTGCCTTTAGGCTGGTGGCAAATGTTTTCTCTATATAATATTGGGTATTATGGGAGGCTGAGGCAGGAGAATTGTTTGAACCCGGGAGGAGGAGGTTGTAGTGAGCCAAGGCTGTGCCACTGCACTCCGGCCTGGGCAACAGAGCAAGACTGTCTTAAAAAACAACAACCACGGCCGGGCGCGGTGGCTCAAGCCTGTAATCCCAGCACTTTGGGAGGCTGAGATGGGCGGATCACGAGGTCAGGAGATCGAGACCATCCTGGCTAACACGGTGAAACCCTGTCTCTACTAAAAAAATACAAAAAACGCCGGGCGCGGTGGCTCAAGCCTGTAATCCCAGCACTTTGGGAGGCTGAGACGGGCGGATCACGAGGTCAGGAGATCGAGACCATCCTGGCTAACCCGGTGAAACCCCGTCTCTACTAAAAAAATACAAAAAACTAGCCGGGCGAGGTGGCGGGCGCCTGTAGTCCCAGCTACTCGGGAGGCTGAGGCAGGAGAATGGCGTGAACCCGGGAGGCGGAGCTTGCAGTGAGCAGAGATCCGGCCACTGCACTCCAGCCTGGGCGACAGAGCGAGACTCCGTCTCAAAAAAAAAAAAAAAAAAAAAAAAAAATACAAAAAACTAGCCGGACGAGGTGGCGGGCGCCTGTAGTCCCAGCTACTCAGGAGGCTGAGGCAGGAGAATGGCGTAAACCCGGGAGGCGGAGCTTGCAGTGAGCTGAGATCCGGCCACTGCACTCCAGCCTGGATGACACAGCGAGACTCCGTCTCAAAAAAAAAAAAAAAACCAACCACAAAAAACAAAAAAAGCCCCAATATTGGGTATTATCCTTTCCCTCGTACCCCCTTTTCTGATCCCAGGGTTAAAAAGCACCCAGTAGCGGCCCTGCAGGAGCAGGCATCCGTAGAATGAGAAGGGGCTTCTAGAGCTAGCCTGGGAGCACAGAAGGAAGCTCCTCTCATTCGAATTTATCTGAACAGGCTTTGCAGAAGGGTAGTTTCATGATTTCTGCACATTCCCTCACTCTGAAATCTGTGCTGTACCCCGGCACCGACTGTGCACCTGGCACTGTGGATGTGGAGGAGGATCCGTGATCGTGAGGTGGGACTCGACTCCAGAGGCAGGGCCCAGATGCCAGACTGAATTGAGGACTAGCTAATACAGGGATGGGGCAGAAGCAGCGTTCTGCAAGATACACCCACCAGTGTGCCATGTTAGTTTACTGTCACCATGGCCACACCTGGAGTTACTGCCTCGTTCCATGGCCATGACCTGACAACCCAGAAGCTACCACCCTTTTCCCAGAAATTTCTGCCTAAGCCGCCCCTTACTCTACATGAAATTAAAAGTAGGTATAAGGTAAGGCCAGGTGCAGTGGCTCATGCCTATAACCCCAGCACTTTGGGAGGCCAAGGTGGGCGGATCACCTGTAGTCATGAGTTCGAGACCAGTGTGGCCAACATAGTGAAACCCCGTCTCTACTAAAAATACAGAAATTAGCCAGGCGTGGTGGTGCATGCCTGTAATCCCAGGTGCTCGGGAGGCTGAGGTAGAAGAATTGCTTGAACCCAGGAGGTGGAGGTTGCAGTGAGCTGTGATCATGGCCACTGCACTCCAGCCTGGGCGACAGCCTAGGCAAGGCTGTGTCTCAAAAAAAAAAAAAAAAAAGTGATATAAGTATGATTGCAAAACTGCCCTGAGCTGCTACTTTCTGCCTTTGGGGGAGCCCAGCTCTGCCGGAGCAGTCACGGAGCTGTAACACTGCCTGCCTCTTCAATAAAGCTGTTTTCTTTCCTGCCACCGGCTCACTCTTGAATTCTTTCCTGGGCAAAGCCAAGAACCCTCTTGGGCTCAGCCCCACTTTGGGTCTCGCCTCCCCTGCGTTTATAGTTCCCACCCTCCATGAGGTCACAGTTGAAAGTGTTGTGGAGTATGTCCGGGAGTGGGGAGCGCTTTAGAGAGGGCTCCTGCTGGAGCTGGGTCCTGAGATCAGGCCATGGCTCTCCAGATGGACAGAAGAGCAAGGCGCAGAGCGGAGAGGTGGGCGTGGCTGGGCTCTGTGCTTCTCTGTGGGGGCAGGCGATTGTTAGTCGTTGGTCAGGATAAGGAAGGCCACGGCTAACGTGGGAAGGACTTTGGATTTGATCCTGTGGGTGTCAGGGAACCACTTAACAGGGGACCTAGGGCTTCTGACTTGCAGTTTTAGAAAGTTCACTCTTTCAGAGCTAGTGAGTGTGGGTTGGAAAGAGATTAATGAGGTGTTGAGTCAATCCCAGGTAGGGGTGATGATGGCCCAATCCAAGGTCACAGTAGCAGTGATGGAGGTGATGGGATCTGAGTGGCGTTAGGAAGACCAGCTTGAGACTGCAAGCCAGATTTAAACAGACGACTGGCAGGAGGGGAAGGGCTTAACCATGTGAATGGGAAATGGCATTTTAAGTTTCTGGAAGTGACTTGGCGACAATGTGGAGTCAGGAATGGGTGAGGGGCCTTTGAAGTTGCTATGGTATGAATGGAGAATGGAGGATGGACTTACAGAAGGAGGCCCGGAATCCCTGGCTTGCTTATTCATTCAGCGAATCATTTACTCTGTGCCAGGCACGGTTCTGGGTTCTGGCAATACAGCTGTAAACAAAACAGATTCCTGCTCTTGTAATAGGGGACAAGAATTTTTAAGTCAATAATATAGGAGGATCGCTGGAGCCCAGGAGGTCGAGGCTGCAGAGAGCCGTGATTGCACCACTGCATTCCAGCCTGGGCGACAGAGTGAGACCCTGTCTCTAAGAAACAAAAACCAGGCCTTCTAATAGGGGAGATCTAATAGAGGGGACAACAGGGGAGTCAAACCATAAATAAGATAGAGAAAGTGTTTTGTGAAAAAACGTAAAGCAGGAAGGGGATATAGAAGATGGGGTGTACGTGAGTGTGAGAAATCTTATCTAGGGTGGCCAGGCACTGGGAGAAGGTTGCAGGAATTTTTAGCATACTGCTAGGATTTTGGAAATAATTTAAAAAGTGAGGGGCTGGGCATGGTGGCTCATGCCTGTAATCCCAACACCTTGGGAGTCCGAGGTAGGCAGATCACCTGAGGTCAGGAGTTTGAGACCAGCCTGGCCAATATGGTGAAACCCCATCTGTACTAAAAATACAAAAATGTACCAGGTGTGGTGGCAGGTAATCCCAGCTACTCAGGAGACTGAGACAGGAGAATTGCTTGAACCTGGGAGGCGGAGGTTGCAGTGAGCCAAGATTGCACCATTGCACTCCAGCCTGGGCGACGAGAATGAGACCCTGTCTTAAAAAAAAAAAAAAAAAAAGTGAAGCACAGTTATTAAAGATATGGAGAAATGGGCGGGGTGTGGTGGTTCACGCCTGTAATCCCAGCACTTTGGGAGGTCAAGGTGGGCAGATCACGAGGTCAGGAGTTCGAGACCGGCCTGGCTAACATGGTGAAACCCCGTCTCTACTGAAAATGCAATAATTGACCAGGCTTGGTGGCAGGCGCCTGTAGTCCCAGCTACTTGGGAAGCTGAGGCAGGAGAATCGTTGGAACCTGGGAGGTGGAGGTTGCAGTGAGCCGAGATGGCACCACTGCACTCCAGTCTGGGCGATAGGGTGAGACTTCATCGCAAAAAAAAAAAAAAAAAAAAAAAAAAAAAGGGTCTGATTCAGGTGAGGGACCTTCCACAGCATTTGGGGTGAAACTGCTAGGCCTGAGGGAACTGTGGCTGTTGTATTCTGCCTTGGGCCACAAGCAAAAAACGGTGAGATGTGTTATCTTGAGCTGTTGGCTTTTCCTGTCATAGATACAGGGTCACAAAGACAGAAAGTGAAACCGTTAGAAAATATCTACAGGCATCGTCTTTTCCCCTGTAAATATTAGGAAGACAGAATGAAGATGCTCCGCCACTCCCATCCACACCCACGGTAGTATCTCTGAAGCAGGGAATACTGGGTAGCAATCACATTGTCAGATGCAGAAGTTAAAAAAGCCTTTTTTCCCCAGCCAAACTTTATGCTTGTGGAGTAGCTGGGGGAAGAGACCCACTGGTGTGCATTTGGGCAGATTGTCACCTGTTGGCCACTTCTGTGACCAAGACCTTCGCCTTAAAGGAGTTCCTATCTAGACCCTGTCTGTTGGGCCGACAGACCGACAGTGGACGGAGGCATTCTGTATGCATTAGCCTCTGCAAACACCTGTCTTATGCTGGAAATCTGGGTGCCCTGTTAACCGTGGTTACGGGCCTGCCAGCTGACAGAACCCTAGCCAGGTGTTGGTTTGGGGTTCAGTTGCATGCTCAGGTGTTCCCCTTCCTTCCTCCGTTAGCTTGGGTAGCTTGTCCCCACCTGAGCCTGCAACCCTTGCCACTGGGATGCTAACCCGTTAGCACAGCCCAGTCTCCTTGCTTGGAAATTCTGCGTTGACCTGCATTCTTCTTTTTTTTTTTGAGACAGAGTCTTGCTGTGTCGCTCAGGCTGGAGTGTCATGGCTCGATCTCAGCTCACTGCAACCTCTGCCTCTGGGGTTCAAGTGGTTCTCCTGCCTCAGCCTCCTGAGTAGCTGGGATTACAGGCAAGTGCCACCACGCCCAGCTAATTTTTGTATTTTTAGTAGAGATAGGGTTTCACCATGTAGGCCAGGCTGGTCTCGAACTCCTGACCTCAGGTGATCCACCCGCCTCAACCTCCCAAAGTGCTGGGATTATAGGCGTGAGCCAGCCTTGACCTGCATTCTTGAGCAGGATCTCTAGTGCACGTGGAAATGCAGCCTCTCAGATAGCAAATGGCAGAGATGAGATGAAGCACACAGTTGCCCTCCACAGCTGGGGTGGGAGACAGAAAACAGCTATAGAGTCGACACTCAAGCCACCCCCAGTGACCATTTGTTCAGGCTCTTTGAGACCTGGCTTCCAGTGGCAAGGACAGAGCTGTTAATTCTGAAGACAAGCTTCTGAGTAGAAGTAACCTCTGGTGAAGCAAGAGAAGGTTAAGGTTTGCTGCATTGCCGACGGGATGAAGAAGGAAGGGAAGGCTATCTTTTCAGGTAGAATGCCTAAGGAAGGGAAACATGGAGAAGGAACAATTAGAGCAAGTCAAGAAGTTTCAAGATTTTTGTCTGCTGGCCAGCTTGGTTAGATAGTAATTATGTTTCTGCATATTGGTCAGTGTTGCCTGTGTACTTTGCTATGGAATAGTAATCTTGGAAAAAAACAAACCCACATTAATCTGTCCATGTCTGGGCACAGAGTGTGCACAAGCCTGCGTGGGCCGTAAGTCTTGTCTTTCTCTTGGTTGGTGATTTCCGTATTGGCATGTTTGCTGGAATTTCAATATTGTAAGAGTATGATCATTCACCATTAGAATTCTGCAGGTCCCCTCCTGACTCTGGACTGGCTGAGCTGAGGGGCCTGTCATCCATCTGGCCCTGGGCATATCATTTGTACTTTGCCTGTGACACACCTCAAGACCTTTTCCAACAGGAACTAGCACCCCTCCAGGAAATTTTGTGAAGAGATGAGAGTTTTTGAAACAGGAAGGGAACTGGCAAGGGAAGTGGCCAGGCACCGGTGCTGCTGCAGAACAGGAGGAAAGGGACTGGGCTGCATCAGAGGGTGGAGGTGGAGCCCCCACCCATGGGTGTGGGCCAAGGGTAGGGTGGTCCTCCCCTGGGAAGACTACAGACAGCAGTGATATTTTTGTAGTCTTGTGGATGTACCCAGTGAACCACACCAGCCAAGCCAACCTGTGGCTAAATTTTAGTCAACTTAGGCAAAGAAGACTGCCCCTTGTAAAACTTGTCTGCTCTTAGAAATCAGGTTTTTGGTCTCATTTTCTCCAGCCTTTGCTAGCGTTGTACTTGTAAAAGATTCCTGGCATCCTTTCTATAGAGTTAAGTGGGGAGGTTCAGTGTTCTGGGATGGGGGGAGCGTTGAACCCGCTAGAGGCTGGTGGTGGCAGTGGAGGCAGAACGAGTTGTAGCAGTAGTGGTGGCAGGAGTGTGACCTAGGGGGCAGAAGCTGGGAAACAGGGTGAAACGCTGGGCCCCTGACACTCAGGGATAGCTGCGCCTAGTTTATATGCCTTCCTCTAATGCGGTAGAAATTGTTGTTTCTCTGGGTTTTTTTCTTTTCTTTTTGAGACAGGGTCTTGCTGTGTCACCCAGGCTGGAGTGCAGTGGTACAGTCACAGCTCACTGCAGCCTCGACCTCCTGTACTCAGATAATCCTCCCTTGTCAGCCTCTCGAGTAGCTGGGACCACAGGTGCATGCCGCCACACCCAACTAGGTTTTTTTTTGAGACAGAGTCTCACTCTTGCCCCGGCTGGAGAGCAGTGGTGTGATCTTAACTCACTGCAACCTCTGCCTCCCGGGTTCAAGCAATTCTCCTGCCTCAGCCTCTCAAGTAGCTGGGATCACAGGTGCGCGTCACCACGCCTGGCTAATTTTTTGTATTTTTAGTAGAAACGGGGTTTCACCATGTTAGCCACCTCGCCTGACCCATGGCTGAAGTTTTTTAAGTGATGAAATGTACCATGTTAAACACTTTTAAGTGTGTTTGCTGAATTTTCTTAGCTGCTTTGGCCTTCAATTTGTTGCAATATGTTGGACAATGTGTAGAAAATCTGGTTTTATAGAGATACGTAGTTGGGAGAGCATTTTCATAGCCTTTTTGTGTAATTCTGGATTTTTTTCTTTGATTCTGTAGAAATATTCGACAAGTGAGTAGTAGTTTCTTTTTCTTTTTCTGAGATGGGGTCCTGCTCTGTCACCCAGGCTGGAGTGCATTGGTGCTGCCATAGCTCACTGCAGCCTTGACCTCCTGGGCTCAAGTGATTCTCCTGCCTTGGCCTACCAAGTAGCTGGAACTACAGGCATGCACCACCACACCCTGCTGATGTTTTATTTTGAGTGGTAGTTTCTTAAAGGTTAGTTGCAATATGGAATCTGAAATTTTATTATCTTTTTTTTTTGTACACGATTATATTAAACCCTGTTGGGTTTTTACCCAGGTGTGATTATATAACGCACTAGTCATTTGGAAAATACTGGTCTTTTGAATGATGCAGCTCTTCCACATGTTGACATCAGTTAGTTCTAATAGTCTGAAGAAGTTGACTTCATCACAGTGGCTGATGTAAGTTTTCCAAAAACCCTACTTGAAAATTGGAATTTTTATCATTGGCAGCAAAAACTGTCAGTTGTTTTCCTGGAAGTGACAGACTCATCCATATCCCCAGGAGTGGTCTGCCTGTACTGAAGTCTGAACAACCGTAGTTTGTCAGTAGGTCAGGTATACATGACGTTCTACCACAAAGGTGGCCAATTCAGCCTGCAGCCCGAACAGCTACACAGCTGCTTTTCTCGAAGACCACTGTGCTTTGACGGGCAGCATCGTCGTAGGCATGCCTCTCATTTTATCCCTGAGACTATTCAAAAGACACCTACTCAAGCTTGCGATTTAACACAGTCGTTCATGTTGACAGCTTCATCAGGGACATTCTTTCTTTTTTTTTTCTTTTTTTTCTTTTTTTGAGACAGAGTCTCGCTCTGTCACCCGGGCTGGAGTGCAGTGGTGCGATCTTGGCTCACTGCAACCTCCGCCTCCTGGGTTCAGGTGATTCTCGTGCCTCAGCCTCCCACGTAGCTGGAATTTACAGGTGTGTGCCACCACGCCTGGCTAAGTTTTGTACTTATAGTAGAGTCAGGGTTTCGCCATATTGGCCAGGCTGGTCTTGAATTCCTGACCTCAGGTGATCTGCCCACTTTGGCCTCCCAAAGTGCTGGGATTACAGGCATGAGCCACTGCGCCCGGCCCATCAGGGACATTCTTAAGCGAAGCTGTCTGCCTTTCCTTTCATAAGTGTGGGGTGGTGAAGGACATGCTGAGGGCTAGCGCAGTTTGGTGCCCAGCCTCAGGACGTGCGCAGGCACTAGCAGTTTCACCCATGGCTGCTTCTGCACTGTCACTGCACATGTCACCACTGAAGAAGGCAAATACTATCTTAGTGTCATTGTGCAAATAGTTCAGACTCCGCAGATGCCTTGCAAAGGCCTCAAGGACCTCTGAGGATCTGCGGACCACACTTTGAGAACTGCTTCCCTAGCTGGGCTGCAATACGGGAAGACTGAGGGTTTTGTATGTGCCACCCAAACATGCGTTCTCATGCATGTGGAACAACGCCAGCTGGAGTCGTGACACACATTACATGTTTCTTGTGGAAATAGCAAGTGACCTGAGTTCATACATTGACGTTGTCTTACAAAATCCTTAAAAATCCTTTGCGATGCTGGTAAGTCTTTGTTGCTCATGTTCAAGGTGTGTGGTAAAGACCATCAACTTTGAACAGGCCACGGCTCATGCCTGTAATTCAAGCACTTTGTGGGGCCGAGGTGGGTGGATCACCTGAGATCAAGAGTTGGAGACCAGCCTGGCCAACATGGTGAAGCTCCGTCTCTCCTAAAAATACTAAAATGAGCCAGCCGTGGTGGTGGGCACCCAGCTATTCAGGAGAGCTGTGGCAGGAGAATCACTTAAACTTGAGAGGCAGAGGCTGCAGTGAGCTAAGATGGTGCCACTGCACTCCAGCCTGGGCAACAGAGCGAGACTCTGTGTCAAAAAACAAAACAACGGCTGGGCGCAGTGACTCACGCCTGTAATCCCAGCACTTTGGGAGGCTGAGGCGGGCAGATCACCTGAGGTCGGGAGTTCGAGACCAGCCTGACCAACATGGAGAAACCCTGTCTCTACTAAAAACACAAAATTAGCCAGGTGTGGTGGCACATGCCTGTAGTCCCATCTACTTGGGAGGCTGAGGTAGGAGAATTGCTTGAATCCAGAAGGCGGAGGTTGCAGTGAGCTGAGATCATGCCACTGTGTTCCAGCATGGGCAACAAGAGCGAAACTCCATCTCAAAAACAAAGAAAGAAAGAAACGACCATCAACTTTGTTCCTGTGAATTTTTTTTGGAAGGGCTTACCCTTGAATGGTTAGGTGCTTGGATTTTGATTTCCGCTACCGGGCTTAATTCTTGGTTATATGGTTTCCTAACTCTGGGAAGCTTCCTAGAGGCTCTGCCATTTATAGGAATGATAGTGTCTCTGTCAGAGGGTTGTTGGGAGAATCAGCTGAGATAATTCAAGACAAGCGCTTATTTGCATAGTGACTGATGGCGGACAGCCATTCCGTCAATAACTCACCCTCCCCGCTGGCTGAGTCACATTTTGTATTGCACTAAAGGGTGTTTCTTTCTTCCTGCGCTCAATCTGGCGCACATCTTGTATAATTCAGTACCGAAACCTAGAACACACTAGGGACTGTGATTGTGTCAGTTTCTCGTACTAAAAAGGGCAAGTGTCCAAAATACAAAACGCTGATAGCTCGCCCTGGTTAAACTCTAGCTGCTGAACTTGGCTGCTGCTTTACTGAAAACCCTCGGGGGTTCAGCAGTCTTGTTCGTAGGCTGCTTCAGGTCCCCAGAGTTCTTAAGATGATGGGCCCCTTGATGGTTGAGGAATTACGAACAAATCTTCAGCTTTGCAACTCGAGCTATTGGCTGTGGTTTGAACTAGAGCGGTTTTTTCAACTGTACTGTATCCTACTGTAAACTCATTTGTTTATTCATTAAATATTGAATGGGTTCTTACCATTGGCAAGGCCAGGACTAGGTTCTGGAGATAGAGGGGTGGCCCCTGCCCTCTTGGGGCATGACGCCTAGAAAGGGAAGTAGATAGTAATCAAATAATCTGTACAGGCCAGGTGCAGTGGCTCATGTCTGTAATCCCAGTACTTTGGAAGGCCAGGGTAGGAGGATCACTTGAGTCCAGGAGCTCGAGACCAGTCTAGGCAACATAGCGAGACCCTGTCTCTAAAAACAATAAACAATTAGCCACGCATGATGGCATATGCCTGTATTCCAAGCTACTTGGAAGGCTGAAGTGGGAGGATCGTTTGAGCCCGGGAGGTCGAGGCTGCAGTGAGCTGTGATTGCACCGCTGTACTCAGCCTGGGTGACAGAGCAAGACTCTGTCTCAAAATAAAAACAAAAACAAAAACAAGAACAAAAACAAAAACAAAAAAACAAAACTCACCTGAACAAATATTGTGCTAGACTTCTTGACTGTATTACAGATACGGCTGAGATGATCTCCATTTTATAGATGAGAGGACTCAAGCACAGAGAGGTTAGATAACTTGTGATGGTCACACAGTCAGAAAGGGATACTAAATGGTGGAGCCGGTATTTAAACCCAAAGGCTGTGTTAGAAAGCACTAGTACACATCTCACAGAATTGCTGCGAGGATTAAATGAGGAAATGCAAGTTCTTAGAAACGTTCTTGGCACATAGTACCTCGCGGTAGAGAAGAGCTAGTGTTACTGAAAGTAGGAATAATTTTCTTAGCAGTGGCAGCAGCAGCCAGAACATCTATACCTGTCTTTAGTTCTCTCCATTTACAAGGTGCTCTCATGTACACTGCTGTCTCAGCCATGGTGAAATCCTAGGATCCTGGGAGCCGTGTATGTTTAGATGCTTTTATTTGCTTGGTTCTTTCCCTTTCTATACCATTTACAGACTGAGTTTGGTTTTTTCTTTTTTTTTGGGGGACAGGATCTCACTCCTTTGCCCAGGCTGGAGTGCAGTGGTGCAATCTCAGCTCACTGTAGCCTCCACCTGTATCAGACTGTATCAGACCATTCTCACACTGCTATAAAGATGCTACCTGAGGCCAGGTGCAGTGGCTCATGCCTGTAATCCCAGCACTTTCGGAGGCTGAGGCGGGCGGATCACTTGAGCTCAGGAGTTCGAGACCAGCTTGTCCAACATGGCAAAACCCTGTGTCTACTAAAAATACAGAAAATTAGCCAGGCGTGGTGGCATACACCTCTAATCCCAGCTACTTGGAAGACTGAGGCAGGAGAATCACTAGAACCTAGGAGGTGGAGGTTACAGTGAGCCAAGATGGCGCCACTGTACCTCCAGCCTGGGCAACAGAGTGAGACTCCATCTGAAAAACAAACAAACAAAAAAGATGCTACCTGAGATGGGGTAATTTGTAAAGAAAGCAGGTTTAATTGGCAGAGTTCTGCATGGCTAGGGAGGCATCAGGAAACTTACAATCATGACAGCAGATGAAGGAGAAGCAAGGCACATCTTACATGGTATCGGGAGAGAGAGAGAGAGAGAGAGCATGTGCAGGGCAAACTGCCGCTTTTAAACCCTCAGATCTTGTGAGAACTCCCTCAGTAGCAGGAGAACAGGATGGGGGGAACCACCCCATGATCCAGTCCCCTCCCACCAGTCCCTCTCTCGACACGTGGGAATTACAATTCAAGATGAGATTCGGGTGGGGACACGGAGCTAAACCATATCAACCTCCCAGGGTCAAGTGCTCCTCCTGCCTCAGCCTCCCCAGTAGATGGGACTACAGATGTGCACCACCACGCCCAGCTGATTTTTAAAAATTTTTGCTAGAGACAGGGTCTTGCCATGTTGCCTAGGCTGGTCTCAAACTCCTGGGCTCAAGCCATCCTCCTGCCTTGGCCTCCCGTGCTTGTAATCCCAGCACTTGCCTCCCAAAGTGCAGGATTACAGGCGTGAGCCAAGGCACCCAGCTGAGTTGGTTTCTTAACATCCCCCAAAGGTGATTTTTTTTTCAAGAATCACTATAAACGCTTGGATTTTAACTTGTTTGATATATTTCATTCTATTACAGATATATTATTTTTGATGCTCAAATTGTCCCATTTGGGGCCCATGGGAGCCCCTTTAAGTTGGCTGCTGAGTCCTCTTCATGCAACCACAGTGGTCTTTGATAACCTTCATGCCCATTTAGTAACATTTTTAAAGAGTTGAGAAATTACAGGTATTAAAATCTCATTAATTCTGTTTGTCTGATATGTTTATTCAGAGAGACTGAGCTAAAGTTTACCCTCATCTTTTTTGAAAAGAAAATGAATAGAATATGCATGTTTCTATGAGGAAATAATGTCACCCAAGAAATAGTTCGTGCATCTTCAAGTTCCTTAGAAGCGTTTATTTGCATTCCTATGATTGAGAGCAATGTAGAATTTCTTTCTGTATCTTCCCACTGATGCCTATTGAGGGACAGGTGCCTGTGACTGTAGGTAAATCGTGATAAAAAACAATAAAAAGGCTGGGCGTGGTGGCTCACGTCTGTAATCCCAGCACTTTGGGAAGCCGAGGCGGGCAGATCACTTGAGGTCAGGAGTTTGAGACCAGCCTGGCCAACGTGGTGAAACCCCTTCTCTACTAAAAATACAAAAATTAGCTGGGTGTGGTGGCATGCACCTGTAGTCACAGCTACTTGGGAAGCTGAGGCAGGAGAATTGTTTCAACCTGAGAGGCAGAGGTTGCAGAGAGCCGAGATCGCACCACTGCACTCCAGCCTGGGCAAGAGAGTGAGAGCTCTGTCTCCAAAAACAAAACAAAACAAAACAAAACAAACCAATAATAAAAAAAATCCCAAACCAAAATGTAGATGATCTGTTTGCAGACTGAGGAGTCCTGCAGTAAACTCCATCTTCCAGGACAGCTGTGGAATGTTCTAGAAGGCCCAACTCCAGGAATTCCCTTAGTAGGAGCCTTGCTCTCAACAGTGCCTCCTGGAACAATGGGACAGCCACTGTCTTTTCCATCTTGCATCATATGTCTTTGACTTACTTTGTTTATAATCTGTTTCCACGCCACTGGAATGCATCTTAAGAGCAGGAATTTTCCATGTTTTACTTCCTGCTGTGTTCCTAGTGTTGGGAATATAGCCAGGCATATAATACATGCCTGATAATACTGGTTGAACGAATGAATGAATATTATAGGCCGTACACAGTGGCTCACGCCTGTGATCCCAGCACTTGGGGAGGCTGAGGCTGGCGGATCACCTGAGGTCGGGAGTTCAAGACCAGCCTAGCCAACATGGTGAAACCCCGTCTCTACTAAAAGTACAAAAATTAGCTGGGCGTGGTGGCAGGTGCCTGTAGTCCCAGTTACTCGGGAAAGTGAGACAGGAGAATTGCTTGAACCCGGGAAGCAGAGGTTGCTGAGACTGCACCACTGCACTCCAGCCTGGGTGACAGAGTGAGACTCTGTCTCCAAAAAAAATAAAATAAAATAAAACCCAAAAGAAACAGTAAAAAGAAATCCCAAACCAAAATGTAGATGACCTGTTTGCGGACTGAGGAGTCCTCCCCCAGTCCAACAAACCCCATCCCTCAGGACAGCTGTGGAACATTCCAGAAGGCACAACTCCAGGAATTCCTTAGTAGGAGCCTTGCTTTCAACAGTGCCTCCTGGAATGATGGGCCAGCCACTCTCTTTTCCATCTTGCATCATATGTATTTGACTTAATTTTGTTTATAATCTGTTTCTACGCCACTGGAATGCATCTTAAGAGCAGGAATTTTCCATGTTTTACTTCCTGCTGTGTTCTTAGTGCTGGGAATATAGCCATGTGTGATCATATTTGCTGATAAATGAATGAATAAATAAATAAATATAAGCCGGGCACGGTGGCTCACACCTGTAATCCCAGTACTTTGAGAGGCCAAGGCAGGCAGATCACCTGAGGTCAGGAGTTCAAGAACAGCCTGGCCAACATGGAGAAACCCCATCTCTACTAAAAATACAAAAATTAGCTGGGCATGGTGGTGGCGGGTGCCTGTAATCCCAGTTACTCGGGAAGCTGAGGCGGGAGAATCGCTTGAACCTGGGAGATGGAGGTTGCTGAGACTGCACCCCTGCACTCCAGCCTGGGTGACAGAGCGATGTTCTGTCTTAAAAAAAAACAAACAAACTGTAACTCCACATGTGAGTACCCTGTTATGTGTGAAACCACACCCCAAACATCTACACGGAACAAGCCAGAAGGTAGTGGAAAGGCAATAACCACTTTGCTGGAATGACTGAGTGGTTCGTTTAAATAGACACTCAGGGAAGGTCTTGAGAGGCTCTAGTAAAGGTGGTGGCGGAGAGAACTGACCAGTGCACGGTGCCTGGGAACGTGAATGGGCCCAGGGGCGCCTGAGTGTGGACAGCTTGGGACTGTGGGCTCCGAGGTGCTGCATTGAGGGCGTGGGGCGTAGGGCGGAAACACAGAGGACTGAGTGCTTAGGGAAGGTCCGGGAAATGTGGGGTTCAACGGCTTAGTTCTGGCAATTATTTTTAAGCTTTGTAAGATGGAGATTTCAAGAAGTATATTTATCTTTAATAATATTGTAGCTCCTGGTAATTCTTATTTGATTACCATTTATACACATGGAAAACCAGCATACCTTTTTCTGGCAAAGCTCCAGGGTCGTCTTTGTGCATAATTTCCAGGATTTTTATATAATGCTATTAAAATCTGTTTTTTTTTTTCCCCTTCCAAAGAGGGGAAGAAGCAGCTTTTGAATCGGTTATGTTCGTGTTTGAGTTGTTTAGGAAATATTAACTACATTTTCTAACGCTCTAGCCTGGAGAAAGGAAGAAACCCCACATGCGTGTGATTCATTTCATTGTGTATGGATATTAAATGCAATATGCCATTAAGGCTATGACATTTTGAGTGAAAGGGTTTATTGCATGTCGATTCAGTTAGTTTTACCCTATTGTGTTACTATTTAAAGTGTGGATTGCGTTGCATTCTGGAACCTCATAAATGAGTTCTTTTTCCCATGAGAAAAGGCCACTGCTTCTGATGTTCATTAATGTGATTTTTGTGTGTGTAAATGAGCTGCCTAAAAACTGGGTGTGGTGAGGGTGGTTTCTGAAAGGGAAGCACTTTTATAGCATGATCTTATTTAATTTGTTTTTGTAAATTAGCTTTTGGTCTTAATACATTTCGTCCACTAACGAGCACTTTTGGGCAAATAATTTAACCTCTCTGGTTCTGTTTTTTTCGTATTGGTAAAATATAAAGTTTGAGCTAGATACGCTTAAAATCTCCACCATTGTCTAAGAATAGCTGAGATTCTCACATGATTGGGACAGAGTGCTCGTTCTTAATATGAAGAGTGGTGTTTTCTTTGTCCACTTGTTTCCTACGAACCCGCATTTAGACAAATTTAGCATAGGGAAGCTCCGATCTATAGAACCACTAAATTGCAGGGCGTGTGTGACATGCGTAACTTCGTAAAAGATTCTTTACTTCCTTTAAATATAAATACATAAGATTGAGTTCTAGAAGTATAATTTACACATGGTTTCCTGAGGATCACGTTTCCTAAATAAAGCCGGGTATTGTTAGAGGAACCCCATTTGATATTTTTTTGTTTGGTTGTTGTTTTGTTTTGTTTTGAGACAGGGTCTTGCTCTGTCACCCAGGGTAGAGTGCAGTGGTGCGATCTCAGCTCACTGCAACCTCCACCTCCTGGGTTCAATTGATTCTTGTGCCTCAGCCTCTCGAGTAGCTGGGACTATAGGCATGCAGCATCATGTCCGTCTAGTTTTTGTGTATTTTGTAGAGATGAGATTTCATCACGTTGCCCAGGCTGGTCTAGAACTCCGGAGCTCAAGCAATCTAACTGCCTTGGCCTCCAAAAGTGCTGGGATTACAGGTGTGACCCACGGCACCTGGCCTGGGAACCCCGTTTGATTTTGAAAGTCTGCGAAACACTTTTGAAATGGCTTGGAGAAAATGTGAAGTGAATAATTATGATTTTAAAAATGTGCTTCAGTTTCCATGTGAACATTAGTTTAGAGAGAGATTGGAAGGTTGGTTGCCAGTAAAATGAATTTCACTGTGTTGGCAAGTTTTTCCCTCGTAGGACTGAGCGAGTCCTGGACTGACGGTCTTCTTCCCGATGGTTCCGTTGACGAAGGACTTACTTGCTCTTGTTGCTCTTGACACTGAGCTTCTGGATCTACTGGCCCTATATTGAGGTGCAAGGGGATGTGTTAGTCCTCTAGTTGTCCCCCACATGAATGCATCTGGAAAGTGTCTACCTTAGATCTTGTAATTAGAAATTAGAGGGCTGGGTATGGTGGCTCATGCCTGTCATCCCAGCACTTTGGAGGCAAAGGCAGGCGGATCACCTGAGGTCAGGAGTTCGAGACTAGCCTGGCCAACATGGTGAAACCCTGTCTCTACTAAAAATACAAAAATTAGCCGGGCACGGTGGCGGACACCTGTAATCCCAGTTACTCAGAGGCTGAGACAGGAGAATCACTTGAACCTGGGAAGCAGAGGTTGCCGTGAGCTGAGATTGCGCCATGGTACTACAGCCTGAGTGACAGAGACGGTCTCAAAAAAAAAAAAAAAAATTAAATGTCACCGATGTTGAAAGGAAACTTGGATTTTGTCAAAGATTTATAAAAAGTTTTGTATGATTTTCTTTATTTTTTTCACTCAGAATTATACTTTCCCTCTTAAAATCCCTGATGTGGATCATTTGGTTCCCTGTCATTTCCATTTTCTTTGTTTGGAGTGTCTCTTCTGGATCTCCTGAGTTTCTCTGTGTGTTTTCTTCCTTTTTGCTCAAATGATGAGCACACATGAAAGCTTTTCCTTCTTTGCCTGGGTGAGGTGGTGTTCCAGGTGTAATCTGCAGTATCTGATTATTATATTGTATTAATCTCCTCAATTTTATTTTCTGACTTGTCTGCATTTTTCCTTTTCTTTCTTCTTCTTTTATTTTTCATCTTAGTAGAGATGGAGTCTTGCTATGTTGCCTGGCCTCAAGCGATCGTCCCATTTTGGCCTCCCAAAGTGCTAGGATTACAGGCATGAGCCACAGTGCCTGGCCTCGTTTTCTTTATAGTAATTTGAATGTGGTGATTTTAATCCTCCATGGTTTTCTTACCCTTCTTCAACAAACAGCAAAGAGGCTCCTGGAAAGCCACATGACATTTGCTGTGATTTGCACGGCTGATGGGAAAACAGGACTTGGTTTTGAAGGACAGGGTTGTCATTGGATACCTTTGCCCTCTGCCCCCACTGAGAATCTCACCTGGACAAAGACCTGAGTTTTGAAATCACATAGAGAAAGTGTGATTCCGAACCTGCTGGTCGTCCTGTGCTTCCTGAGGACAAGTGAGTGACTGACTCGTGTGCCAGGAATTGCAGGAGGTTAAAAACTTTCAGAACTACCAAGAGAAATTTCAAAGGACGTTTCTCTCACACACATTTCACAGTGAATGTCTCAGCTGGATTAACATAATTAACGCTGTGTTCTTTCTGGCTCCCGAAAGAAACTGTGATTAGGAATACTTTCAGGGCTGATGAGTCTAAGAGATCAACTTTGTCCCTTCTGCCACTTGAAGTTCAAATGGAAATGTTTGCTTTCATAGCTGCAGTCATGATGTTACTTTATTTAGTAGCTATTAAGTTTCCGATTCCATAGACTCCTGGGAGGTGTTCCAGTTCGCACTGAGGCTTCTGTTGCATTTAGCACCACTGTCTATGGTGTGCGGAGCGTTCCTGAACAAGGAATAGCAACAACGTTGTTAGCATAGTAATCATTTTAAGCTATTCTTTGATTTTTTAAAACAATTAATTAATTAATTATTTTGAAACAGGGTCTGGCTCTGTCGCCCAGGCTGGAGTGCAGTGGCCCGATCTCAGCTCATTGCAGCCTCCGCTGCCTGGGCTCAAGCCATTCTCCAGCTTCAGCCTCCCGAGTAGCTGGGACTACAGGCACATGCCACCGTGACTGACTAATTTTTGTATTTTTTGTAGGGACAAAAAATACTTTTTTAATGTAGAGACAAAAAAAAATGTTGAACGATAAAAAAGTCTTTTATAACTTAATAATATACTTTGAGATTTAGCTGTTTCATTTTCACTAGTGTCCCGATGTTTTCCTGAAAGGCATGATTCCATAAGATTTAATACTGAATTGTAATTTGACGTAAATGTTTTATATAACCAGTTTTATTTTTTAAAACAGTAGCCTCTTTTCTAGGCCTGCTGTAGGTTGATTAAATATTAAGTTTTCTGATCAGCCAGATCCTTAATAGAGATCTTCAGGGATAGCAAATGGTTGACTATGAAGCCAATCTCATTTGCCATGTTGTTAGATATAAATGTCAGTGATAGCACTTTCTGGATGGTTGAATTTTCTGAAGAGCAGAGGATTTTCTCTTTTAGTCAATCAGATAATTTTCTGTTTTAACCAATTCAAACGTTTGCTTTTATGTTTCTGAAATAGATAAAACACTTTCATAAAAATGGACTATGCCAAATAAGATGTAATTTTCTTGATGACTCAGTTATTTTTGCTTCTTGTTATTTGGCTTTTACTAATATAGCAATTTCTCTATAAAAATAGGAATCTTTGCTTTTTTAAAAAAAACTGAGATTGTTCTGTTTTTCCAGTTCTTATGTTTTTAAAAATAATTTTTTGGGCTTCTTTTGCTATCAATGTATGTAGCTGTTAGTGTGCTTTCTTGTAGCACATTTGCTCCTGGTTTTTACTTTGTTACATTAAAAAACCAAACCAACAAGTCGTTAAGCTCCTTCAGCCTGCAGATACCGTTTGATGGAAAGGGCTAAGGATTCAGCGTTTGTGCAGGTTTTGGGTTGTCAGCTATAGTCTGAGTAAGTGAGGTTGCTAGGTGCATGTATTCAGGGTGAGTAAGATGTTATTACAGTTATTTTTAGTGTATTATTAAGGGGGAGGAGGAGAAAGAGAAATCTGAATCAAATTTGTGTCTTATTAAATAGGGCATGTTTTCCACAAGACCAAAAGGACATTTCTTGTGCTTATGTACTAGAAATGGAAAATGGGAATTAGAGATTAGATTGTATAATTGAACATCAATTAGAATTAATGAACAATTCTATAACTAGTTATATTATAAGCTAAAATGTGAATGTTAAATTAGGAAAGTATTGATTCTTATGAAAATTTACCTGAAGTTCAGGAAAGGACTTTGCTTACTTTCCCAAGAAACATCTGGTAGGAGTCACTGTAGAAGTTTTGTGTGTTCTCTACAACACTACCCAGGAGGAACTGGCCACATTTCTTCCTACTTGGTTCTTTTGTTTGTTTGTTTTTTGAGATAGGGTCTTGCTCTGTCACCTACACCGGAATGCAGGTTGGCTCACTGCAACCTCTGCCTCCTGGATTCAAGCAATTCTCGTGCCTCAGCCTCCCAACTACTGGTAATTACAGGCACCCGCCACCACACCTGGCTAATTTTTTGTATTTTTAGTAGAGACAGGGTTTCACCATGTTGGCCAGGCTGGCCTTGTACTCCCAACCGCAGATGGTCCACCGCCTCGGCCTCCCAGACTGCTGGGATGACAGGCGCGAGCCACGGTACCCAACCTGATTTATTTTTAATTGAGGCTAAATTCACATAACTTAATGATTTTTAAGGTGAACAGTTCAGTGGCATATCGTACGTTCACAGTGTTGTGCAACCATACCCTGGGTCTAATTCCGAAGCGTTTTCATCAGCCCCAGAAGGAAGCCCTACACCCACTAAGCAGCCACTTGCCAGTTCCCAAACCCTAGCCCCTGGCAGCTGCTGTGCTGCGCTTTCCATCCGCAGGATTTACCTAGTCTGGACGTTTCATATACTTGGAATCATAGGGTATGTGGATTCTGCCACTCAGCGTATTTTCAAGGTTCATTCGTGTTGTGGCATGGAGTAGTACCTCCTTTTGATGACGGGTGCATAACATTCCATTGTATGGCCAGACCACATTTTGTTTTTCCATCATCCACTGATGGACACTGGGGCTGTTTCTGCCTTTTGGCTATCGTGAACGGTGCTGCTGGGAGCAGTCGTGTTCGCGTTTTTGTTTGAGTGTCTGTTTTCTCAGTTCTTTGGGGCACAGACCTGGGCATGGAGTTTCTGGGTCACACAGTCACTCTGTTAACTTTTTGACAAACCTCTGCCACTTTTTTTTTTTTTTTTTTTTTTTTTTTGAGACGGAGTCTTGCTCTGTCGCCCGGGCTGGAGTGCAGTGGCCGGATCTCAGCTCACTGCAAGCTCCGCCTCCCGGGTTTACGCCATTCTCCTGCCTCAGCCTCCCGAGTAGCGGGGACTACAGGCGCCCGCCACTTCGCCCGGCTAGTTTTTTGTGTTTTTAGTAGAGACGGGGTTTCACCGTGTTAGCCAGGATGGTCTCGATCTCCTGACCTCGTGATCCGCCCATCTCGGCCTCCCAAAGTGCTGGGATTACAGGCTTGAGCCACCGCGCCCGGCCACCTCTGCCACTTTTAAAAGGAGGAACTTGGGCTAGGCACAGGGGTTCACGCCTGTAATCCCAACACTTTGGGAGGCAGGAGCATCACTTAAGGTCAGGAGTTCGAGACCAGCCTGGCCAATAGGGTGAAACTCCGTCTCTACTAAAAATAGAAAAATCAGCTGTGCATGGTGGCGGGCGCCTATGAGCCCAGCTACTCGGGAGGCTGAGGCAGGAGAATCGCTTGAACCTGGAAGGCAGAGGTTGCCGTGAGCCAAGGTCATGCCACTGCACTCCAGCCTGGGTGACAGAGTGAGACTCGGTCTCAAAAAATAATAAAATGAAATAAAATAAAATAGGATCTTGTATGAAGACCCTGTAAAAAGTTACCTACAGCAGTCGGATGTTTTGGAAAACATCCGAAAGCTTAGGTCAAGTTGGTAATAGATGTGGCTGGCCATTATGTTTTCTTGATTGCAATAATTACTTTGTTCACTACCCTTCAGAATAGTTTTGTGATTAGGATAAAAATTATAATGTAGATAGAAGAGCCTAGAGACTCTTTATGTGAATGCATGAGTTTTGGCTGTTCTCTTCAAACTGGCCTGAGGCTTGGCGACACTGGAATTGTGTGTTAGATAAACAGTTGGTATCTAGGGCAAGCTTGAAAAAAAAGTACTATTTAAATATTGACCAAAAAAAAAAAAAAAAATACCAAACAACTCTAGGAACTTTCGTGTTGAAATGAATCCACACCGTCTAAATACAGCATGGTAAAATTAGGCTTCCCCTCTGGTTTCCGTGGGGTCGAGTGAGCCCTGAGCCTCTCATGCCCATCCAGGACTTTGCCTGTTGGCTGGCTTTGGAGCACAGGGAGGTGGGACGGTTTCCACGGCCAGCAGTGTTCCCACAGCACTTCCTTAATATAGAACGTTTTTAAAAGCAGCACTGGCCACCGAAAAAGCTCAACTCCCAAACACGGTCATCAGTTCATAGTTCATTTTTATTTTGTTTTCATGTTGTTAAAACAAGAAATAGCATGTAAACATGTCTGTGTTACCGAACATCAGTAGTGTTTAGGATAGAAGAGGAAAACATTGAGTTTCTAAGCAGAAAAAAATCTGTTTGTCCTTAAAGTCAAAGGAAGGGGCAAGGTCTGTCCTTGAGTAACTGGGTGAGGTTGGAGGCCTCTAGCTGCGTTTGCTAAGTTGGGGGGCTTGGAAGTGTCCATAGGGTGTGGGGGATCTGCTCCAGGGCTGACGTCGGCTGGAGTCCCCTCCAAGTCAGGGTGTCGCTCCGCACGCATTTGTATGAGTTCACCTGAAAAGTGCCCTTGTGGGGGGAGCTTGGAATGGCCTGTGGGGCAGCTGGGTCCCAGTGGCTGCCGGGGATGCCTGCCAAGCTGTTAGGCAGCCCTCGGCCCCGGAGTCCCAGCAAGTGTGGTTTACTGTTTGTTAGGATGTAATTCAAGCCTGTGGGTAGGTAAAACTACCCAGGATAAGGGGGGTTGGCTTTTCCAGGGAACAAAAGGATCCCACCAGGGAGAGGACTGTTCTGGAAAGTGGCCTAGTCCTCTGCAGCCAGGCTTGGTTTGCTCTCTCTTTGAAAGCAACCTGGGCACGCATGCACTGGTTGAAAAGTTTTGGAGTACCTGCGGGAGGCTGAAGACGGGAGCATGAAGAAACCATGGGCCTTGTCTCGGGAACCTCCCAGACTTCCCCCTTCACGGCTGGTGGGAACATGAAATGGTACACTTGCTACAAAATACAGTCTGGCAGGTCCCCAAAAGGTTAAGCACGGAGCTACTGTAGGGCCCAGCAATGCCACTCCTGGGTTTGTACCTGAGAGGTGAAAACACACATCCACACAAAACTTACAGGAGTGCTCATAGCAGCATTATCCACAATTGCCAAAAAGTGGAAACAGCCCAAATGCCTGTCTGCTGATGAACACGTAAACAAAACAAATAACACATCAACAACACGTAACGCCTCCACAGGCTAGCGTACGATTCAGCCTTAAAAAGGAATGAAGTTCTGATACATGTGACAACATGGACGAATACTGAAAACATGCCGAGTGAAAAAAGCCAGACCACAAAGGCCACTTTTGGATCGCTTGAGCCCAGGCATTTGAGACCAGCCTGGGCAACATGTGAAAATCCCGTCTCTACTGAAAAAAAAAAAACCAAAAAAACCCAACCAGGCATGGTGGCATGCACCTGTGGTCCCAGCTACTCAGGAGGTTGAGGTGGGAGGAACACCTGCGCCCAGGAGGTGGTGGTTGCAGTGACCTGAGATTGTGCCACTGCACTCCAGTCTGGGTGACAGAGCAAGACTCTGTTTCAAAACAAAACAAAACAAAAACCCAAAATGCCACGTTTTATATGATTCAATTTCTAGGAACTCTAGAACTACTGACACAGAAAGTAGATTAGTGATGGCCAGGGCTGGGGAACTGAAGGGAAATGGGAGGTGACTGCTGATGGGCATGGGGTTTACTTCTGGGGTGATGAAAATGTTCTTGAATGGGCTATGGGGTTTACTTCTGGGGTGATGGTTGCACAACTCTGTGTGCGAAACCTCACGGAATTATAAACTATAAACGAGAGAATTACATGGTATATGAATTCTCTCTCTATAAAGCTGTTTTGAAAAGCAAACCTGGGCCAGGCGCAGTGGCTCACGCCTGTAATCCCAGCACTTTGGGAGGCCAAGGCGGGCGGATCACGAGGTCAGGAGATCGAGACCATCCTGGCTAACATGGTGAAACCCCGTCTCTACTAAAAATACAAAAAATTAGCCGAGCATGGTGGCGGGCGCCTGTAGTCCCAGCTACTGGAAGGCTGAGGCAGGAGAATGGCGTGAACCCGGGAGGCGGAGCTTGCAGTGAGCCGAGATCGCGCCACCGCACTCTAGCCCGGGTGACAGAGTGAGACTCCGTCTCAAAAAAAAAAAAAAAAAGAAAAAGAAAAAGCGAACCTACCAGACCAACATTAACAATTAGAGTATATTGTAGTGCAAGACAGTTGTGGATTGGCAAGATAAGAGTGGACATAGAGATTTTGTAGATTGTGGAGCATTGAGGGATGATGAGGTGGACGGTGCTGTTGCAGCCTCTTAGGAGGGACAGAGATCCTCAGGTGATCACTGAGCTTCAGGATGTCGTTCGTAATTTTAAGATTAAGAATCTTGGTTTGGGCCAGGTGCAGTGGCTCACGCCTGTAATCCCAGCACTTTGGGAGGCTGAGGCGGGTGGATCAAGAGGTCAGGAGATTGAGACCATCCTGGCTAGTACAGTGAAACCCCATCTCTACTAAAAATACAAAAAAAAATTATCCGGGTGTGCTGGTGGGCACCTGTAGTACCAGTTACTCAGGAGGCTGAGGCAGGAGAGTGGCGTGAACCCAGGAGGCGGAGCTTGCAGTGAGCCAAGATTGCGCCACTGCACTCCAGCCTGGGAGACAGCGAGACTCCTTCTCAAAAAAAAAGAATCTTGGTTTGGAATCCCATGCTTGTCATCCCAGCACTTCGGGAGGCCAAGGTGGGCAGATTGCTTGAGCTCAGGAGTTCGAGACCAGCCTGGGTCACATGGTGAAATCCTGTCTCTACAAAATGCAAAAACTAGATGGAAATGGTGGCACGTGCCTGTAGTCCCAGCTACTCTGGAGGCTGAGGTGGGAGGGTCGCTTGAGCCTGGCAAGTTGAGGCTGCAGTGAACTGAGATCGTGCCACTGCACTCCAGCCGGGGCAGCACAGCAAGACCCTATCTAAATCAAAAACAAACCAGAATCTTCATTTCCATCAGTCTTCAGAATTGTGTGAGTTTAGGAGTCATGATTCATGCTAACCATGAGACCGATGTATAAAGCAGGTGCCGGTGTATTAAGTTACTTTGGGGAATATGATGTACTTTTCCAGTGGCTAGAATATTAATATCTACTTCCCAAGGCACTTCCTCCATGAGATCAAGGTATCTGGGAGGCCTAATTAATAGTAACAAGTTAACCGGGCATGGTGGCACACGCCTATAGTCTCAGCTACTGGGGAGGTTGAGGCAGGAGCATCTCTCGAGCTCACATTGCTGCACACCAGCCTGAGTGACAGAGTGACACTCTGTTGCAAAAAAAAAAAACAAAAAAAAACCAAAAGAAAGAAAGAAAGGAAAAAAGAAAGGAAAGAAAGGGAGAAAGGTGGGGGAGAGAGAGAGAAACAGAAAGAAAAGAAGGAAAGAAGGAAGGAAAAAAGAAAGAAAGAAAGAGAAAGAAAGAAAATAAATAGTAACAGGATTGCTTCAGGACTGTTGTATCCGAGCAAAGGATCTGATTTTATTCAGCACATCCCACGAGGGACTGAGTGCTTATTCCCACCAGAGTCAGTGCCCTCCCTGAACTGTGCAGAGTAAACTCTGCCAAGCTCTTAGCTGTTGTTCTTTTTTTTTTTTTTTTTTTTTTTTTTTGAGACGGAATCTCACTCTGTTGCCCAGACTGGAGTGCAGTGACGCGATCATAGCTCACTACAGCCTCCACCTCTTGGGTTCAAGCAATTCTCATGTCTCATCCTCCCAAGAAGCTGGGATTACAGGCATGTGCCACCACGCCTGGCTAATTTTTTGTATTTTTAGTAGAGACAGTGTTTTGCCCTGTTGGCCAGGCTGGTCTGCCCACCTCAGCCTCCCAAAGTGCTGGGATGACAGATGTGAGCCACCGCACCCGGCCTGCCTTGTGCTTAAAGAAGGAGATGTCACAGAACAAACAAAGCTCCATGCAAAACAAAACCTCACCATAAACGAGGAAACTCCCCGCTTCCTGAGGGATGCAGGTAAATGTAGAAAGGCTCACCAAGAAAGCCAGAATGGATTTTACGTTGATAGAATGCAGGTAAAAGACGTACCTTGTTGGGATGTAGGGTGCAGTATCAGAATAGAATAGGGTTCAGGCGAGCTCCTGGGATGACAGGATTTGAAGAAGGAGCAGCGCCTTGATTAGGGGAGAATGAAGAAGCTTTGGGGGGCCGGGTGTTGTGACTCACACCTATAATCCCAGCACTCTGGGAGGCCTAGGTGGGAGGATCACCTGAGGTCGGGGTTTGAGACCAGCCTGGGAACATGGTGAAACCCTATCTCTACTAAAAATACAAAAGTTAGCTGGGCATGGTGGCACATGCCTGTAATCCCAGCTACTAGGGAGGCTGAGGCGGGAAGATCGCTTGAACCCAGGAGGCAGAGGTTTCAGTGAGCTGAGATCATGCCATTGCACTTCAGCCTGGGTGACAGAATGAGACTCTGTCTTGAAAAAATCAATAAAAATAAAAAACAGTCCAATGTTTTTGAGATACTTACCGAAGTATTAATGGATAAAATCTACATTTTGCACTGGTGCTGAGAGTGAGCCGTCCGTCCCCTAAGTAGATTACATTTCATGATTTTGTGTCAACTTTCTCCGGGCTGATGGGCCCTCTTTGGACACTGACTCAGTCTCCTCACGTCCATGATCCCTCCTGGGTCGGTGCCAACTGCACGTGTCATCGGAGCGGATCGTGCGCTTGTCCTTCGTCACAGGCCTGCGTGATGTGTGGCTGACATGCGTCACATGGGATAGGCTCTCTGATTTCACGGCTCAGGCTGCCACCCCTGCCACGTAGTACATGGCACGTGGCTGATTTTCCACTTGCTTGCAATGGACCCTCTGTAGAAGGAACTGGAGAGGCAGTTTCCCTGTCTCTTCTCCTTCTGTGTCGCCCTTCTCCCCCTCGATAGACGTGACCTCCCTTCCCACTTTGTGCCAGGGTCTGGCAGCACTTGATTTTTTTCTCCTCGTCCTCCCTGTTTTCACTGCGTCGTCACTTTCCCCACCCCCAAGCAGCATCCCTCTACCCCTTGGTGCTCTCCGTGCGGCCGTCTGCCTACCTGTGAATACCCTGACCTGGGCTGGATGACGCCCTACGCATTAGTGGACTCTTTCTCATTGTTTTTAGGATGCAGTAGATACTCAGCGAGTGTGTGTGTGTGTTTTTAAATTACGGAAGAAATGAATGGATGTCCAGACACCACCCTGAACACCAGCACCCACTGGTCATCGCTGGACATGCGTGGGTGGAAGGACCACACTGGTTGTCCCCGGAAGAGTAGCTCATCCTCGAGCCTGTATCGACGTCATCTAAGTCAACACACAGACGTCTGGGCCCCGCCCCCGAGAGTCTGGCTCCGTGGGTCCAGGGTGGGGCAAGAATGTGCATTCCTGCGAGTTCCCAGGTGATTCTGAGGTGGCTGCGGGTGGGGGGGATCCCATTTCAAGAAGCACTGCTCGAAGGCAATGCAGACCTCCCCTCCTTTGTCGACCCTCTGCTGCAGCTCTTGGGAGCCTCTACTTTAGATGAGTTCCTCCTTGCTCTGACCGGGAGTTGCTGTTTCTGTACCGCCTTAGTTGATGGTGTTCACACACACATTCATTTCACACACATTTACGGAGGGCTTCTGGGTGCTGGGTGCGTGCACTTTCTGCTGCTCTCTTTTGGAACCGGGTGCCTCCTCTCTCTTCTTCATTTTTGAGACAGAGTCTTGCTCTGTCACCCAGGCTGGAGTGCAGGGATGCGATTGCGGCTCGTGGCAGTCTCCGCGTCCCAGGCTCAAGTGATTCTCCCACCTCAGCCTCCCGAGTAGCTGGGGTTACAGGTGTGCGCCGCCGCACCCAGCTAATTTTTGTATTTTTAGTGGACACGGAGTTTCACCGTGTTGGCCAGGCCGGTCTCGAACTCCCGACCTCAAGTGATCTGCTCACCTTGACCTCCCAAAGTGCTGGGATTACAGGCATGAGCCACTGCATCCAGCCTCCAGTGTCCTCTCTTTCATCCTCTGGGTGTTGCCAGCCGGTGCCACCACTCAGCCCTGTTTATACCTAAGGCACCAATGGGTAAATGAAGAGACAGGCGTCTGAAGACTGGTAAAAATGTGTGCTTTATTTGGGCTGTAGCTAAACCAGTTAGAAAGCCGGGAGTTGAAGTTGATGTGAGTATTATAAATGCCCAAGTTAAGTAGTTACTTAAGAAGTCACAGGAATGTGGGTCGTCCCTTGGTGGTTTTCTGATAACCAGCACGCGGCTCAGTTTGGCTATGTTGTAATAGGAACACAGAGATTGCCACTAATTCTGTCACAACATTTCCTGTTTGTTTGTTGGTTTTTGTTTTTGAGACAGTCTCACTCTGTCATCCAGGCTGGAGTGCAGTGGTGCAGTCATGGCTCATTGCAGCCTTGACCACCGAGGCTCAAGTGATCCTCCCACCTCAGCCTCCAGAGTAGCTGGAGCTACAGGTGTGCACCATCTAATTTTTAAACTTTCTGCATTTTTTGTAGATATGGGGTCTCGCTGTGTTGCCCAGTCTGGTTTCAAGCTCCTGACCTCAAGCAATAACCCCACCTTGGCCTCCCAAAGTATTGAGATTACAGGTGGGAGCCGCCATACCCAGCCAACATTTCATTTTTTAAAAAATGTTTTATTGAGGCTGGGTCTGGTGGCTCACGCCTGTAATCCCAGCACTTTGGGAGGCTGAGGCAGGCAGATCACTTGAGGTCAGGAGTTCGAGACCAGCCTGGCCAATGTGGTAAAACCCTGTCTCTACCAAAAATAGAAAAATTAGCCGAGCGTGGTGGTGGGTGCCTGTAGTCCCAGCTACTTGGGAGGCTGAGGCAGGAGAATCACTTGAACCCAGGAGATGGAGGTTGCTGTGAGCCGAGATTGCACCACTGAACTCCAGCCTGGGTGACAGAGGGAGACCCTGTGTCACCAAAAAAAAAAAAAAAAAAAAAGCTTTATTGAGATATAATTCACATGCCGCACAATTCAGCAGTTTAAGTGTACAGTTCCTATACTTTGACATCCATCACCACAGACAATTTGGGGATGGTTTCTTCACTCGACAGAGAAGCCCGGCACCCCTGAGCTGCCACCCCCAGTGCTCCCAGCCCCTGATAGCCCCTAAGCTGCCTTCTGTCTCTATGCATTTGCCTGTTCTGGACGTTTCAGCAAAATGGGAATCACATCCTATGTGGCCCTTCATGACTGGCTTCTCTCCCTGAGCCTCATGTTTTCCCGGATCCACCTGTGGCGTAGCTTGTATTCTCGCTTTCTTCCATTTCATGGCTGAATACTATTCCATTGCATTTGGTTTATCTTTGTTCATGATCCATTCCTCAGTTGATGGACATTTGGGTAGTTTCACTTTTTGACTGTGATGAATAGTGTTTCTATGAATGTTGGCAGACACGTTTTCCTGTGGACATATGTTTTCATTTCTCTTGGGTATGTACCTTGGAGTGGAATTGCTGGGTCATATGGTAACTCTATGTTTAACTTTTTGAGGAACGTCCAGAGCGTGTTCCAAAGTGGCTGTGCCATTTTCTCTTCCCACCAGAGTGTGCACGGGCCCTGATTTCCCCACGTCCCCACACACAGTTGTTGCTGTTTGTCTTTTTGATTATAGCCACACTACTGGAAAAACACTTTTGTATCAAACACAAACAGAAAACTTATGTATTGGTGATTTTTCTTAAAAAAAGGCTTTATGTTTTCATAAAATAAGCACGTTGTATTGGTTAAGATGGTTTTTGTTGTGAGTTAATGAACACCTAACTAAAATTACCTGAAACAAACAAACAAAAAAATGAATTTACTATCTCACGTAACCAGAAGTATGGCAGTTCCAAGGTTGATTAATTCAGAGGTTTGATGACATTTCCAGGACCCCAGGTGCTTTTCATCTTCGCTCTCTGCTGTCCTTGCCATGTGGGAGATGTCTTCCCTTGTGGCACAAAGTGGCTGCAGCCATTCCAAATGACACAGTGACATCTAGTAAAGAAGAGGGCCTTTTCCAATCCTGCATGTCTGATTTTACTGGCACGGAAACTTCCCAGACGTCCCCATGTAGACATCTCTCAGCTGCCTTTGGCCAAGGCGGGGCCATGTGCCACATCCTCATCAGTCACTGGAGAGGGGAGGGAAGCCCCATTGGGGTGTACATACCCTGCTTCATCTACTTACTGCGGGTGGGCTGTGTGTGTGCATGCGTGGGTGTGCATATGTGTGCATCTCCTTCCTAAGCAGGTAGAAAGGAGATCCCCCAAGAAGAATCAGGCTTCTGCTAGTAAGGAAGATAGGTGTGTGGGAACAGGGAGGACATGAAGAAAGAAAATGATTCTTAGGGATACAATGCATTAGTGGCTGTGACTTTAGTTAAAATGTAGAATTTTGTTTTTGTTTTTTTTTTTCCTTTTGAGGCAGGGTCCTGTTCTGTTGCCCAGGCTGGTGGGCAGTGGCAATAGTGGCTCACTGTTCATCTCCTGGGCTCTAGCGATCCTCCTGCCTTAGCCTCTTGAGTAGCTTGGAATACAGGCGCGTACCACCATGCCTGGCTAATTAAAAAAAATTTTTTTTTTATAAGGACAGGGTCTCGCTGTGTTGCCCAGGCTGGTCTTGAACTCCTGACCTCAAGTGGTATTCTTGCCTCAGCCTCCCAAAGTGCTGGGATTACATGTGTGAGCCACTGCCCAACCTTCATGCAGCATTTAAAAAATGAAAATGTAGGTGCTTGTTCTAGGAGAAACTTGTGAAATTGGATCATTTAACCAACTCTGCCTGTGCGTGACTTGCCTTCAGTTCTCCAGCTTGGCCTCAATCCCTTCTTCTTGCTGTTTGGAACCCACATCCCCACCAGTGACCTCACAAGGCAGTGCCCTTCTGCACCCCTCCCCTCTCCAAGACTGCCCCGCCATCCCCTCTCTTGCTCTTACCCGCACGCCCCCGCAGACACAGCACCCTCCCCCCACCCCCACTGTCGCACCCTCTCTCGCTCTTACCCACACGCCCCTGCAGACACAGCGCCCTCCTCCCCTGCCGCACCCTGGGCTCCCCGCATGTGCTGTGGTGTTGAAGGTGTGGGTGTCAGGATGAAAGGAAGAAATCTAGATTTGATGTGGTGGGAGGTAAAAGCACTCTTGAAGGCTTTCGAGCCGGGCTATGACTGTCAAGATGAATGTGGTTTTAATGTGTGGAAGAGATTTATTCCTTTAATAGTCACCTGTTAAGAGTCTTAGATTTCACTGACGTGTCTTGTTAAGAAACCTTATAACGAACGTATTTCTTAAACTTACATCTGGAGCTCTGCAAAGCGTTAGCTGTTCTGCAGGAATGACAGAGGGTCTCCTGTGTGGCCAGCTCCTCTGGAGGCAGGGAGCCACGGAGCCGCTCCTGGTTCTGAGGATGGTGACAGCAGGAGGTGGAGATGGCTTCATGGTCTGGTGTGAGAAACGTGCAGCCACCTCCCTGCTGTTAAGTGACTGGATTTCCCAAGTGCTGGCTACTGATTAGTTCCAGTTTGTATTCCACGAGAGCAGATGTGTGTGAGGTGCAGGGAACGCCCCCCTGCAGGAGATGGTTTTCTCCTGCCCCTGTCCCTCCCCAGGCCATGCCATCCACACACATGAGCACGCCCGTCTTCCTTTCTCATAAAGCACAAACCTAGAAATATTTCTCAGTTTAAAAATAGTGTTTTCCCTACCTCGAGTCAAGGTTCAGTTCTCATCTCTCTAATTTTAGTTCCTTGTTTTTATGAACTTGGAAATGTTTTCCTTAACCAGAAAACAGAGAAAAGCACTCACAGAGACAAGGGCAATTTCTTGCTCCATTTCCCTTTAGTGAAGGCATTTCTATGTGAGATTTTCTTTTTTTCTTGAGCAGGTTATTTAAAGCCAAAATTTTGAGTTAAGGATTTAAAGAAGAGGCAAGGGGGAAAAAGTGCTCTCTATGGGACGTTGGTTGCCACGTGGAATATTTTTTGGAGTGTAAAATTGA